>NC_143154.1:13837185-13900586 GCF_041381405.1 Jatropha curcas | reverse complement strand
GCATCAGAGGAACTATACAGTTTATCTGTACCATCCCGAAATCAAAGAGAATTCGAGAGTTTGCAGTTTTCCCTTCCATGAACTGTACAGTATCATACTGAAATCCCGAAAGGGGTAGGTTGGCGGTCTCAGGGTTGACCTCAAAGAGAGGTTGGCCCTTTGGTTTTTTAAGCTGATTGTAGTCATCTCCTTGAATGGTGATAACTTTGTCTTCATAGTGGAATTTGACCTTTTGATGTAGGGATGAGGGCACCGCCTTAGTATGATGTATCCATGGCCGACCCAGGAGCAGGTTGAAGCTAGTTGGCACATCAATTACCTGGAATGGGACTTCCATCACTACTGGCCCGACAGTTAACTTCAGCGTGGCAACTCCCAACACTTCCCTTCGGGTACTGTCATAGGCCTTTACTATCTGATCAGAGGGGGTGAAATCTGTTTCTTCTAACCCCAGGCAACTGGCTACCCTTAGTGGGCAGACATTCAGAGCTGACCCATTGTCAACGAGAACCATGGGCACAGTTTTGTCTCTGGTCTGGACCGTGACATACAGGGCATTATTATGACTACCCCCTTCCTTAGGCAAATCCTCGTCAGAAAACCCGATGCTTTGTACTTTGGATGATTGGGTAAGGGTGGATACTAGTACTTCAGGGCTAATCTCCACTGATGTCTGTAATTGGCTCAAAGCCTTGCAGAGAGCTTGGCGATGAGGAAAGGATGATGCCAAAAGTTCCCAGATTGACACCCTAGCTTGTGTCTTTTTCAATTGTTAGAGTACTGGGTCCTCCTTCGGCTCCTTTACCTTCTGATAGGGCTTATTCTGGATTTTATCCAAGACCAACGGTTCATACTGCCTCCCGCTCCTGGTAATGGCATCGACTTCTTCGCTCAGGTCATTCAAATCCAAGACACAGATGTTGTTCATTTCAAGGAACAGTTTGAAAGGATCGATTGGTTCCTGGTCAGTCATAATAGCATTTATCCCATGATTTGGCAAAGGATTAGTGCTAATGTTAGGCTTACTCCTCGGAATGATCGAGCCATTGTCTACTAGGTCCTGGATGCGGTTTTTGAGTGTCCAGCAGGCTTTGGTCTTGTGCCCGTATCCCTGATGATACTCGCAATATTCATCTGCCTTGTAGTTTCTTGGCAATGGATTGGGAGGTGGCCTTGCTTCTAGAGGCTTGATATAGTTGGCCTGACAGCCTCTCTAAAAACCAAAAGGATTGGCATTCCAAGGTCAGTGTATGTTCTTCTCGACTGATTACCGTTCCTCATGTTCCCCACACGTAATGGGTTAGTGGGGGTGATGCTCGCCACTTCGTGGACTTTGCTAGCTTGGCTAGGCTTCTTATATTTAGAGGTTCCTGAGTCATCTTTCAGTTGCCCTATTTGGATCAGATCTTCCACCTTTGTAGCAGTGGCGATGAGTGACTGGAACGTTGGTAGGTACTGGGTTTGCAACCGTTGTTGGTAAACAGGCTGCAGGTTTTTTATTATTATATCGACCTGCTCCTGCTCAGACGGCCGATTAATCATTTGGGCAGCCTTGGCCCTCCACCTCGTAAGGAACGAGGAGAAAGGCTCATTATTCTTCTGCTTGGTGGTCTCTAACTCTCTTCGAGTAACATCCACCTCCATATTGTAGTGGTACTGTGAATTGAATGCATTACAGATATCCTCCCAGGTCTTCATCTTAGACCGATCAAGGCTAACAAACCATCTTAATGCAGCACCGGTAAGAGATTGTTGGAACAACTGAGCAAGGAGCTCACTGCTCAATCCGAATGGGTTTAGGGCACCCACATACATTTTCAAATGTGTTTTAGGACAAGTGGTTCCATCAAACTTGTCCATGTTGGGCATTTTGAATTTAGTTGGTAACCTGGCTTCGGGGAACAAAGATAAAGAGTCCATGTCCACCACTTCCTTGTGGGTCTTCAGGGCAGTGATAGACCTTTCCAGCAGTTCCAACTTTTCCCTCATCCTTTGAGCTTCTAGCTCGGAAGCAGTTTTGGAGGGCATGTCGTCCAGGTTCAGGGTAGGGTTTGTTGGCTCAGCAGCAGGACCCTGATTGGAGGCAGCAGGTCCACTTCCCCCGGCCGAAGCCCCATTTCCATTACCATTGCCCAGCTCAGCTATCAGGGTAGTCCTTTGGGCAGCCAATGCCTCATTCATTCTGGCCTCTAGTTGTTCGATGAGGGTTTGGATATCAGCAAGTGATGCCATTGATGCAGGTAAAGCTGTTGAAGTTGTAGGTGAAGCTGGTGTAGCTGGTGAAGCTGGTGAAGCTGGTGATAGTACTGTAGGTGTGGCTGGCACTGATGTGGGCACTTGGATCGTGGGCACTTGAAAGTACAAGGGTAGTTGGATTAGGTATAGTGTTTGGTGTATGAGGTAGGTTGACTACTTGTCCAACTGTGCATGACTAATGGTGAAAGAGTGTTTTCCGTCCTCTTTGCGTTTACCCCATGTTTATGGTATGTCGTGAATGCAAGTAACAGCACGTCATAATCTGTTTTAATGGTATGGTTCTCATCATTGGGTGCATACAGTCCTAGAGGGTAGGTTCTATAGGCTATGACACGAATAGAGAATCGGCTTATAAAGGGACCCTTGAGCCTTGAGCATGGATATACCTAACCACATGTGAAACAAAGAGTTTCGCGTGGGTCCAACAGTACGCATGCCCATGGGCCATCCCCAAAAGGATTAGGGATGGTTTTCGGCAACAGGGAGGACGCTTTGGCTGTCCGTCGACATAATCAAAGAGACCTGCCGATCAGCGCTACTTGCTATCCAGACTCAGAAGTTTGAACAGAGAGAGAAGAAATTCATTTGAAATTTGTTTTTTATGCAATGGAGAAAAAGATTCTCAATTCGTGCAAATAAATCAACAAATTTAAATGATTTAAAGTAAATTTTCATTAGGTCCAAATTCTCCTTATTAAGCATTCTTAAAGAAAGAACACTTAATCTTCGCTAGGGTACCCTGCAAAACAAAGCATAGTAAAATAATACCCTGAGAAGGGCAGGTTAGTTTACACAACGGTCGTAGTCCACTTTATGCAAAATGATTACATAACATCCCCAGCAGAGTCGCCAAACTGTGAACCCCTACCCCAAATATCATAGGCATGTGAATGCATGTGACTAAGGGTAGAAATGCACGTGAATGTATGAGTCGCCACCTTGTTTAATTATTTTCGGGTAAACTAGGAAAAACCCTAAGTTGACTCCAATTTTAATTAACCTAATTACTAGATTAATTATCCCAATGTCTAAGGCCTGGTTTGCGAACCCGAGGTGGATCCCGAGACCATGTCATGTTGATGAACTAATCAAAGAATGAATGCTTTGCAAGATATGATTTGGACCAATGAAAGTGTTTATGCGATTTTGACTTGCCGCTCGGGGTTAAATCCCGAACGTGCCTACGTACTTCCGTTTGAATGGAAGATCAAAGTCGACGTAGTTCGATAGGCCTCTTTTAGAGGGCTTTGAATGAGGATGCTTTATGCATGAGTGTGTGTATGCTTTGTGCATTTTGTTTAGGCATTTTGCCAAAGAATTGATTGATTTTTAGGCATTTGATGCCAAAAATGTTGATTTTAATGGCTTTTAGCCAAAAAGATTGATTTAGGCAATCGTTGCCAAAAATGATTAATTTTAGGCGATTGTCGCCAGAATGATTGATTTTAAAGCTTTTAGCCAAAAAGAGTGATTTAGGCAATTTGATTGCCAAAATGATGTTGATTGGGCGATTGTCGCCAAAATGATTGGTTTAAGGCTTTTTGCCAAAATAAGTTGATTAATTTTAAGGCATTTTGCCAAAAGATCGATTTAATTGTAGGCAATTTGTTGCCAAAACGTGATCGAATAAGGCTTTTAGCCACAATTATTAATTAATTGGACTTAAGCCGGATTTGTTTGAAATAAAGGCGCTTACACCATAGCTATTAATTAACTAGGTGTTTTAAGCCAATATTGTCGGATTTAGGCTTTAATACCACGATTATTAATTAATCGGTCATTTAGCCTAAATTTATTTAATTGAGGCAATTTGTTTGCCTAATGATGACATGGATGCATTTATGCAGTTGTAGAATTATTAGGAGTAGAAAAGAAGCATGCATGAAGTGCTAAAATTAAATAGGCAGAGTTCAGTTCATGTACCTGATTTAATCGTCGACCGCTTCTTAACTCCAGGTTAAGCTCCTCGTTAAGGGAATTAATTTTAATTTAATTTTAAGTGACCAAGTATCACAACAATAAAATAAAACTAAAATTAAAAAATGCAAGAAAGCAGTAAAGAATCGCAAAGAGTGTAGGGAGGAGCGTCCGTCAACACAGACTGAGTGTCTCAAAATGGAGCCCCAGAGCCGTTTTTTATAGGAAAAAAACGTGACCCCGGGCGCCCCTGCCAGCCTTCGAGGGCGGGCGTGCCCGCCTGGGCTGGGCGGGCGCGCCCGCCAGGCTTGGGCGGGCATGCCCACCCCCGCGGGCGGGCATGTGTGCCTTTTCCCTTCTCTTTTTTCTTTTTTCGTTCCGGAGGCTTTTCCGGGAGTTTCGGACCTCCAAAAAATATTCCGAGACCAGTTCCGTGATCCTCGTAATTTTTCGGACATTTCAAGTACCATATTGGCACACTTCCGGTGAACTTTTTGAATGACCTCCGGTCCGACCGGACTATTTGCAGTCAAAAAAAATGGCTCTTTGAGCCTCAAAATTTGAGTATTCATAGTACTGTACTTTATTGGTACCTGCATTTGGTTAGTACTGAAAATTTTATATGTATGCATGATTATCCACTTTGACTTGTAAAAAACCGGGATTTTCTTTCAATTTTCGATTTTCAATTTTTTTCAAAAATGAATCCCTTTTATAACCACAGCATGCACAATTAGACTAAGAGTCTCTCCAAGGTAGAAAAGATCAATTTGGGGAGGTACGGTCTATTTCCTGGTATGACATCACCTGCTTTATCCAGGTTAGCTTTCGCCATACCCGAGTTTACCTGCTAGGCGTTACACACTGTACTTGGTACTGCGCCTCGTGCGTTTTGAGGCAGATGGGGATAGGCCAGACTGTCCCAATTGTAGATGGCACTTCAGCTGATTCAGCCATCACTCCGGGTGTTACCCGAGCCGTCCTTAGGGCTTGGGTTAGAGACCACCACATGGTTAGGCCTTTACCTAATCCTGCCGGTGTTCAGATTTCTCCTGAGTATCGGACCTGGTTCATTGCCATTGCCTGGTCGGTTGAAAGGCCAAGGAGGAACGCACTGTTGAGTGCACTTGAGGGTTGGGCTTAGGCTGACGCTAATAATGAGGTTGGGACTGATGAGGAGATTGTGTTGGCTTCTCGGACAGGCGAGGTTGGAGGGAGTTCAACGACTAGGGATGACTCGGAGGATGTTGCCCCACGGAAGCGACGGGACACCTAGACTCTTATAGGCTTTTGGACTTTTGTTGTTTTTCCCTTATTTTGACTTTTTTGACTTTTTATTTGAGACTTTGACCTTGGATGTATGTTTTTTTTTGGATTTAGACTTGGACTTAGACTTCATTATTTATTTATTTTTCTTGGACTCTTTTGCTTTCTGCTTGACTTCGGACTGCTTGACTTTATTGCTTTAATTGGGAATGTCATTTGACTTTTAAGCTTTCCAAGCATTTTCCAACTTTATTTATTCAAGCTCTAATTTTTGCCTAAGCCGCCCTTTTGGGTTTTCAACTTAGCGAGCTACCCATTTTTGCCTAAGCTGCCCTTTCAGGTTTTCAACTTAGCGGGCCCCAACTTTTGCCTAAGCCGCCCTTTCGGGTTTTCAACTTAGCGGGTTTTCCTCTTTTTTTTTCACCTTTTTTTTCTTTCCTCTTTTTCTTTTTTCTTTTTTTTTTGGCAAAGAAGAATGAAATATGAAATGATTTTTCTTTTATTAATGCTTAGACCACGCCCAAAGAGGGCTGCCTACATATCTCCGATACACAATTTCTTTTTTCCGAGGAGAATCAGGTCTAATGTAGCTCTTTTTTACATTATGCAATGCTTATTATACAAAATATCTTTTTAACTGATCTAAATTACATGGATTCGTGAATTCCAAACCATCCAAATCAGTCAAAATGATGGCTCCGCCAGACAATATTTTCTTCAACACATAGAGTCCAGCCCAATGAGGATGAAACTTCCCACGTGGGTCTATGATTGGCTGTCTAATTTCCTTCAGGACCAAACAACCTTCTTCCAGTTTTCGGTCTTTGACCTTCTTATTAAAATGTCGTGCCATTCTTCTCTAGTAAACTTGAGTTTGGTGGATCGCTTGTAATCGTTTTTCGTCCATACCCAAGAGTTGCAAATGATAATTCTTAGCCCAATCTGCTTCGCTGATCTGGCTTTCCCGGATAATCCTCGCCGACTGAACTTCCAGCTCAATAGGCAACACTGCTTCCATACCATACACTAAGGAATATGGAGTTGCTCCGGTGGGCGTTCTGATTGAAGTCCTATATCCCCATAGGGCATTCGGTAATTGTTCGTGCCAAGCTTTATGCTTTCTAACCGTCTTCTGCAAAATGACTTTTATAGCCTTGTTTGCAGCTTCTACAGCCCCATTCGTTTGTGGACGATAGGGTGAGGACTTGTGATGTTGAATCTTCTTTTGCTTCAGCAGGTTTGAAAATTCACTTTGAAAATGGGACCCGTTATCAGTAATGATCTCAAATGGCGTTCCGTACCGACAAAGGATGTTAGTACTAACGAACTGTGCTGCCTTCTTGGCATTCAAGACCGAAGAGGAGGCTACCTCAATCCACTTAGTGAAGTAATCAACAACGACCAGGATGAATTGATGACCATTGGAAGCCTTCGGGTGGATCTTTCCGATCACATCTATGCCCCAAGTTGCGAAAGGCCATGGTGAAGCAATAGGATTCAAATTGACCGGAGGCTGTTTTTGCAGCTTGGCAAAAATTTGACACTCATGGCACTTCTGCGTGTGCCTCACGCAATCTGCATTCATGGTTGACCAGTAATAACCCAGGTTCACAATTTTTCGAGCCAGAGCTATCCCGTGCATGTGTGGACCAGACTCCCCATTATGTAAGGAATACATGATGGTTTGAGCTTCTCCCTCATCAACGCACCTTAGGTGCAGGCCATTCCAACTTCTTTTATACAGAACTCCCCCAGTAAGGAAATATCTGGATGCTAACTGTCTCAATGTCCGTTGATCAGTCTTGGTAGATCCCTCCGGGTAGGCTTCATTCTGAAGATAATTCTGTATATCCCAATACCAAGGCTTGTCATCCACCAAATTCATGATATGTGCTGGTTGTTTCTGTAGCCGAACTATCAGAGGTCGAATGAGTTGGTCTCCCCCTACATTAACCATGGAGGCCAAAGTAGCCAAAGCATCAGCAAACTGATTTTTGGCTCGCGGCAAATAGTGTAAGGATAAATCCTCAAATTACTGAGCCAATTCGTCCAAGCGTTGTAGGTAAGGAACCAAACGCTCTTCCTTAATTTTCCATTTTCTCAAAGCTTGGGAGACTATTAAATTGGAATCCCCGAAAACCTTGAGGACCTTTATTTCCTTTTCCAGGGCTGCTTCAAACCCCTTTATGCAAGCTTCATACTCGGCTTCATTGTTGGTGCAGTCGAAATCTAATTTGACTACGATTGGGTCGTATTCTCCACAAGGAGTTTTGAATATGACTCCAACCCCATTTCCATGGTAGTTTGAATCTCCATCGAAGTACATTTCCCAAACTTCACTTTCCAAGCTCAACAAGTCTTCATCAGGAAATTCTACCTCCGGCATTTGGTCTTCGACTGGTAATTCTGCTAATTGATCAGCCAAGGCTCTGCCTTTCACTGCCTTCCGTTGTACAAATTTTAAATCATAGGCTGCGAGCACCGACACCCACTTAGCCATCTTACTGTCAAGAACAGGGGTTCAATTCAGAAATAACGTATGTGGTGTAGGACGAGAGGTAGTGCTGCAGCTTTGTACAAGCCCAAACTAGAGCCAGGCACAACTTCTCTATCTTATTGTATTTTAGTTCATAGTCTAGCATCCTTTTACTGAGGTAATACACGGCATTTTCTACCCTTGTATCTTCTGCTTGTTGAGCTAGCATTGCACCCATCGCTTCTTCTGTCACTGATAGGTACAATAACAAAGGCTTTCCTAGCCTCGGTGGCTGTTAAACTGGCGAGGATAACAGATATTGCTTGACTTGGCCGAAAGCTTTCTGAGAATCCTCATTCCATTTGATGGCTACTCCTTTCTTGAGTAATTTGAAAATCGGACCACAAGTATTGGCCAATTGATTAATGAACCGGCTGATGTACTGTAGCCTTCCCAGGAAACCCCGAACTTCTTTTTCCGTCTTCGGTGCTGGCATTTCCAAAATGGCTTTGGCTTTTGAAGGGTCAATCTCTATGCCCTTCCGACTGACCATATGCCCCAGAAATACTCCGGATGTAGCTCCAAATAGACATTTTGCTGGGTTGAGCTTTAAAGTGTACTTTCGAAGTCTAAGAAAGAACTTCTCAAGTGCTGTTGTATGTTCTTCAGCTGTTTTTGATTTAACAACCATGTCGTCCACATACACCTCAACTTCTTTATGAATCATGTTGTGGAAGATAGTTGTTGCCATTCTTTGATAAGTTGCCTCGGCATTTTTGAGCCCAAAAGGCATGACCCTATAGCAGTAGGTTCCCCACTCTGTGATGAATGACGTCTTCTCTTTGTCTGGCAAATGCATCATTATCTGATTGTACCCGACAGCGAGATCAGTCAAGGAGACCATCTCTTGTCCAGCCATTCGGTCAACCAACAAGTCAATATGAGGCAAAGGAAAATCGTCCTTCGGACATGCTTTATTCAGATCCCGGTAGTCGACACACATTCGCACCTTTCCATCCTTCTTAGGAACCGACACTATGTTCGCTAACCATGTTGGGCTCTATGAACTTGTTTTCCAATTGCTTAGCTACTTCCTCCTTGATTTTCAAGGACCATTATGTTTTCAGCCTCCTTAGCTTTTGTTTTACCGGCTTAGCCTTGGGGTACACTGGAATCTTGTGTACTGCTATTGCTGGGTCAATACCCGTGATGCACTAGCCTTCCACATGAAGCAATCGGCAAACTTCTTCAAGCATTCAATGATCTGTTCCTTGTTCACACAGTCAGATGCAATGTATGTATGTTCATTTTCTTCTTTGCCAATGATTATTTTTTCTTTTTCATTTTTTATTTCGTTTATTTGATTTTCATTATTTTTGCTCGGAAATGCTTAGAAAGATAGACAAGCAGGGTAGTCAAGAATTTGCAAGCCTTTATTGATTATGATGGAATTGTCCTCAAAAATTACATCAAATTTAAAGTCTGGATTTTCTAAATCTGACACAGAACTGGAACTGGATTCTGACTCAGTTTCAGACTCGGGGTCAGACTCAGACTCAATACAAGACTTGATTACAGACTTTGACTCTAGGTTTGACTCGGGAGGGGGTTTATCAGCAGCGTGCTCCTCCTCGGCGTACCAGTTGGTGAGAGGCCCTTCGTATGGCTTGATCAGGCTCAGCAGGTCTTGGTTCCCATCATTTCCTGTAATGACCGCAACCTCATCAAAGAGACTGGGCTGCATGAAGTCTTCCACTTCCAGTTCAGTTATTGTTTCGGGTTTGTTGCCCCAGACATGAGAAAATATTTCTAACCCAGGCAGCATCTTCTTAACAGTCGGGCAGTAAAATGGCTCTTGGAAGCCACGATAAGGAATCGTTTCTCCCGGTTTGCAGAAGTGACCATTCAAAGTCAAAAAGTATGGCTGCATCTGTGTCTTTCTCCTTCTTCTCCTGGTCATAGCATCGACCTCTTCAGTTAGGTCATTCAGATGCAGGACACAGATTTCATTCATTTCTAGGAATAGCTCGAAAGGATCGATCAATTCCTGGTCATCAACAATAGCATTTACCCCGTGATTTGGTAAGGGATTAGTGCTAATGTTTGTCTTACTCCTTGGAATAATTGAACCGTTGTCCACCAGGTCTTGGATGTGGTTCTTAAGTGTCCAGCACGCTTCAGTCTTGTGCCCGTTACCCTGATGGTACTCACAGCTCTGTAGTTCCTTAGTAATGGGTTGGGTGGCGGCCTTACTTCCAAAGGCTTAATGTAATTTGCCTTGACAACCTCTCGGGATGCCAATCCTTTTGGTATTCCTTGGAATAGCTCGAAAGGATTGATCAATTCCTGGTCATCAACAATAGCATTTACCCCGTGATTTGGTAAGGGATTAGTGCTAATGTTTGGCTTACTCCTTGGAATAATTGAACCATTGTCCACTAGGTCTTGGATGCGATTCTTAAGTGTCCAGCACGCTTCAGTCTTGTGCCCGTTACCCTGATGGTACTCACAGCTCTGTAGTTCCTTGGTAATGGGTTGGGTGGCGGCCTTACTTCCAAAGGCTTAATGTAATTTGCCTTGACAACCTCTCGGAATACCAAAAGGATTGGCATCCCGAGATCAGTATATGTTCTTCTCGACTGATTGCCATTTCTCATATTTCCCATGCGTAAAGGATTCGTGGGGGTGATGCTTGCCACTTCGTGGACTTTGTTAGCTTGGCTAGGCTTCTTGTATTTTGAGGTACCTGAGTCTTCTTTCAGTTGCCCCATTTGAATTAAATCTTCTACCTTCGTAGCAGTGGCAATGAGCGACTGAAACGTTGGTAGGTACTGGGTTTGTAGTTGTTGTTGGTAGACAGGCTGCAGGTTCTTTATAATTATGTCCACCTGTTCTTGCTCAGAAGGCCAGTTAATCATTTGGGCGGCTTTGGCCCTCCACCTCGTAAGGAACGAGGAAAAGGGTTCATTGTTTTTCTGTTTGGTGGTTTCTAGTTCCCTTCGAGTAACATCAACCTCCATATTATAGTGGTATTGCGTATTAAACGCATTGCAGATGTCTTCCCAGGTCTTCATCTTAGACCGGTCTAGATTGACAAACCACCTCAAAGCAGCACCAGTCAGAGATTGTTGGAACAACTGAGCAAGGAGCTCGCTGCTCAATCCAAACGGGTTAAGGTCACCCACATACATTTTCAGGTGCGTTTTGGGACAAGTGGTTCCATCAAACTTGTCCATATTGGGCATTTTGAATTTTGTAGGCAGTCTTGCTTCGGGGAACAAGGACAAGGAGTCCATGTCCACCACTTCCTTGTGTGTCTTAAGGGTAGTAATAGATCTTTCCAACAGTTCCAATTTTTCTCTCATTTTCTGAGCTTCCAGCTCAGAAGCAGTTCTGGAGGGCATGTCATCCAGGTTAAGGGCAGAGTTTGTCGGTTCAGCAGCAAGTCCCTGATTGGAGGTAGTAGGTCCACTTCCCCCAGCTGAAGCCCCATTTCCATTACCATTACCCAATTCAACTATCAGGGCAGTCCTTTGGGCAGCCAATGCCTCATTCATTCTGGCCTCCATTCTGGCCTCCAGTTGTTCAATGAGGTTTTGGATGTCAGTAAGTGATGCCATTGGTGCAGTTGGAGTTGGTGAAGTTGAAGCTGGTGAAGTTGGTGAAGCTGGTGAGGTAGGTGATAGCACTGTAGGTGTGACTGGAACTTGGATAGGCACTCGAACAACGGGTACCTGATAGGATAAAGGTAGCTAGATTAGGGTACAGTGGGTAGTATTCTGTATCAGGGTAGCTGAAGTGGATCGACTCTTTGTCCAACTGTGCATGACTAAAAACAAAAGAGTGTTTTGTGTTCTCTTTGTGTTTATTCAATGTGTATGATATGTCGTGAATGCACACAACAACACGTCATAATCTGTTTATGATATGATTCACATCATTGGGTGCATACAGTCCTAAAGGATAGGTTCTATAGGCTATGACACAAATAGAGAATCGGCTTATTAAGGGACCCTTGAACCTTGAGCATGGATATACCTAACCACATGTGAAACAAAGAGTTTCGCGTGGGTCCGACGGTATGCATACTCATGGGCCATCCCCAAAAGGATTAGGGATGGTTTGCGGTAACAGGGAGGACGCTTTGGCTGTCCGTCGACAAAGAGACCTGCCGATCAGCGCTACTTGCTATCCAGACTCAGAAGTTTGAACAGAGAGAGAAGAAATTCATTTGAAATTCGTTTTTTATGCAATGGAGAAAAAGATTCTCAATTCGTGCAAATAAATAAACAAATTTAAGTGATTTAAAGTAAATTTCAATTAGGTCCCAATTCTCCTTATTAAGCATTCTTAAAGAAAGAATACTTAATCTTTGTTGGGGTACCCTGCAAAACAAAGCATAGTAAAATAATACCCTAAAGAAGGGCAGGTTAGGTTACACAACAATTGTAGTCCACTTTATGTACAATGATTACATAAGTCCCCAGCAGAGTCGCAAAACTGTGAACCCCTCCCCCGAAAATATAGGCATAGAAATGCATGTGACCAAGGGCAGAAATGCACGTGAATGTATGAGTCGCCACCTTGTTTAATTATTTTAGGGTAAACTAGGAAAAAAACCCTAAGTGACTCATGTGACCAAGGGCAGAAATGCACGTGAATGTATGAATCGCCACCTTGTTTAATTATTTTAGGGTAAACTAGGAAAAAAACCCTAAGTGACTCCAATTTAAAGCCTATACTAAAATGCAGAAAAGCAGTAAAAGAATCGCAAGGAGCGTAGGGGAGAAGGAGCGTCCGTCAACACAGACTGAGTGAGTCAAAACGGAGTGCCGGGGCTGTATTTATAGGGCAAATCCGGGCTAGAGGGCGGTAGCAGCCGCCGTGGCCCGCGGCGGCGGGAGCCACCGGGGCCGGCGGCCGCTGCCGCCGTGTCCGGCGGACGCCGCCGCCGTGGCTGCCAGGTGCACTAGTTTTTCATTCCGGAGGCTTTTATGAGAGTTCCGGACCTCCAAAAAATATTCCGGGACCAGTTCTGCAATCCTCGTAATTTTCCGGACGTTCCAAGTACCATATTGGCATACTTTCAATAAACTTTCTGAATGGCCTCCGGTCCGGCCAGACTGTTTGCTGTCCGGGAAAACTGGCTCTTTGAGCCTAAAAATTTGGGTATTCACACCCGTATACTCGCCCAGAGCTCATTCGTGCTGATCTTGGGCTGGGACTGGTGCCTTCGGCTTGGAGATGGTACCGATCAAACCTTCATACCGTTCGGGGCAAAAAATCGCTGAGGGATCTAAGGGCCTTTTTTGATACTTGCACTCTGGAGCAGGTAAGTGCTTAGTAATTCTTGAATATGTTAAATAAAAAGGATTTATTAACACATTTGCATCTTTCATAGGTTAAGGTGGGGCCAATGACTGCCCGTCTACAAAGTTGGATTCAGGCCAACCCTATTTCCAACGGTCGGATGCCTTGTCTCGGTGGAGGGTGGTCCTGTCGCACCTAGTCCTGAGATGTTATTACTTGGGCGAGAGAGTAGACCTTCAGATAAGAGGCTGCTGTTCTGTCTGTTGACGCGTAATTTTATGCCCCACCTGACCTGATGATGATATGAGGATAAGGAACAAGGTATCACGATCAATCAGAAGTGTTTGAACCAAAATTTGAACCAAACTGCCCAGAGGAGCCTGACCCGCGTTAGGGTTGTGTCACGTAGCTACTACCTGCGTGACGGCACTCTTAGCTGCGTCACGCAGCTCTAACAGGGCTGACGCCTCTGGTGCGCGCCCGTGTAACAGCCTGCACTGTTTGTATGGATTCGCGGCAACTGTACGAAAAGTAAGTCGCATCACGCAGCTTACGGGTGCGTCACACAGCTACTACCTGCGTGACGCGACTATCCTCTGTTGCCCTAACCATATAAATACAACATTTTGCAGCAAAAACGGGACTTTTTTTTTAATTTGGACACTTTGCTCTCATTTCCTCTAAGAAAGATCGCATTCTGAGTTTAAGTTTTTAGGTTAACGACTAGAGTTCTTCCTTAAGAATTCAACTGAGTAAACTTGGGGAAGATCAAGTCATAGATATTTTAGATTCAAAATCAAAAAATACAAAAAAAGATAAGAAGAGGAAAGGAGAGGAAAGAAAGAAAGAAAGAAAGAAAACGATTTATTTTGTGAAAAGACTTAGTGACTACACTTCTGGGATCGTGAAACAACGTCTCTAAGTTAATCTCAGCGTATGCAATCCTCAAATCTGAGGGCAAGGTAACTAATCTAAGCTTTATCTTTCATTTCTAGTATTTTATCTCTTAAAATCTCATTTTCATAGTGTCTAGTTGATCTGTTATTGATAAAACGTAAGTTTGCCCACTGTTGAACTCTCCTGGATTGATTTTAATCACTTTTGACAAAAAGAACACGTAAAAAAGGTAGTTCGAAAGGTAGTTGCGAACCAGAGCAGCCGCGTCACGCAGCTACTACCTGCGTGACGCGACTGTTCATGTCCAAAAGCCCTTAGCCTGGACTGGACCACCCGCGTGACGCAGCTGTTCGCGTACTCAGCTCCTATTTTGTTTTATACTTGTATTTAATGTTTCGCTGTGAATAAATAATCAATATGTCTGAGCATTTTAAATAAGCCACGAACAGTTCCGTCACGTAGCTAGGAGTTCCGTCACGTAGCTAGGAGTTCCGTCACGTGACTGTTCTTCATAGAACAGCTGTGTGACGCAACTGTTATAGTCTATAGAACCATGACCAGAGTTCCGTCACGCGACTGTTCTTCATAGAACAGCTGCATGACGCAACTATTACAAACCCCAGAATAAAATATGAGAGTTGCGCCACGCGACTGTTCTTCCATAGAACAGCCGCGTGACGCGACTGTCTTCCAGTCCCAGATTACTTTTATTATTTTGTCTTAATTTCATTTCATTAAATAGATTTCTAAGCTTAATCTGGGAAATAATCAATAATGGGCAAATTGAGATTTAATCAAACCTAGTCAATTAATCTGTTGTGATTATGGTATTTTGAGATTTAATATTTGTTATTTCCTTTTTAATTATATTATTAAATTCGGCTTGTGGCCCGCCTTTAACCATAAGGCAAGAGTGGGTCTTTTAATTTTATTTGATATGTATGGTGGATGAATGATGGGTGTGGTGATTAATTTATGAATGACTGCAATGAATGTATTTACTTGGGACGTTTAATTAATTTTCCACATAGGAACTCGGTTCGATTTATTCGGGATGGGTTTAAATAATTTGGCTTTTCTAAAATAAAATTAGTTAGAAATCGTAGGTTAAAAGAGGCCGGTTTTTCCTGGCGTCGGCTTCCAACGGGCCGACGTACCTAATTCCCTTACCTAGAATCGTACTTGGTACGCCTGACCAGTTTTTCTAAATAATTTGGCCCTAAATAAAATTGGATTTAAAATGGAGTCATTTAATAAAATTAAAATAGGAAATGGTCCCATTGCCGAAAAAATGGGTGGCGACTCAAAAATAATTTATAAGACCGATTTATCGGCATCGCGTATCCAAAAAGATTTTTTATCACCTTTTTCCAAAATAAACCAATAATAAAGTTACGTTGTGTTTTTCGAGATCCTTCCGGGGTTCGGGATTTCGGCGAAAACAGTTTGGTGACTCTGCTGGGGAATTGGCACCCACTAATCCCCGGTTGTTTTTAATAAATAATTTGGTGGTTGCAATTAGGAATTGACTCTAGAAAGCCTACTTTCTAAATAAAATTGGTTAGAAAAGCCGATGGAAAATTTTTAATCGTCCATATGTGTTTAAATTGCTTTCCTTTTTCCTTCTAGGATTTTTGCATTCATTCGCATCTCTCTCTTCTCACCTCATTCTACCCATATTACCCTTCGGTACTGGTGTTAAGTTTGACGGTGGATCTAGCCTAGACCATGCGATTTAGGTGCATCCATCCTAGAATTAACATTACTACCAACCGCAAGCCTAGTACCTCAAAGGTACGTCAAAAGGAGTAGGCCCAACAAAGCCCGAATCCTGTTTGCGGAACCCAGACTTTGTTAAAGCCCAATAAGACTAAAGCCAATGCACATAGTTAAAAGCCTTAGTTACTTCCCCTAAGGTGCACCCGATTCTATTTGCTGTTGTTGTGCCGCATTCATTTCCAAGAGTTGATATCGTCAATCTCAAAACCCCCTGTTGGTTGTCGAGATTAGACCAATTCCTAGGAAACAGATGTCGGAATTTTATACCAACAGAATCCGTGTGTGGGAGAAATAAGGTTGGAAGGCAATCATTTCCCAACTCCCGTTCCCCTGTTTGATATAAACTGTACATATGTTGTGACATTCATGCATCATGTAACATTTTCTTTTTCAGCCATGCATTAATAAGAGCTAATTTTCGGTATGGACATTTGACCTTGATCTTGAGACTGGATTTCGAATTCGTTTTGAATAATATTATGCAATCACTTATAATGAATCAATACCCAAAAGAAGAGGGAGATATGAGGGGGTTGCGATTCCCTTTGTATTTTTACATTTCTCGCATTATCTGAAAATAAGTGAGAGATTACAGAATTTTGTAATAAAATAAAATGAAAATCCTGCTTGGGACCATATGTTCCAAGGCAAAAAGTAAGGATACAAATGCACAATAAAAAAATAATAAAATAATAAAATCCCGCTCGGAAATTCTTTCGTTCTGAGGCAAAAGTTAGGTATTCGAGAGAAAATAGTGGATCGCAAATCCAAAAGGAACGATCGACGACAGATAATGCATGAAATGTCTAAATATAAAATGAGTTATTGACGTGTTATTCGTACCGAATTTTTGGTCCAGTCGTTGAAATTGAGATCTTATTTCCATGCTGGCTTTAGCACATTAGAAACGCATTTCTCATCCTACGTGCTTTCATTTTCACATGCATACATGCAGGACCCTCTTTAACTCAGAAATTTTTTGTCAGAATTGATCCTTCCTGGGAAACTACTTCGAGAGCTTGGAACAGACGTCCTGGTCAGCGTTTAGTTAGAACATCCTCAATCCCCGAGTTCATTCCGGTTAGTTCAGTAAGCTATTCAAGTTCATCAAAATCAGAGCCCGATTCAGATCCTGTAGAAATGGCAGATGATATAGGGGATGAGCCCGGATTTTCTCAAGCTCAGATAAGGACCATTGCTCAGATTGTAGCCGCTGCTCTCGCCCAAGATAGGGCCCAAAACCAAAATACTCCCCCTTCTAGCAGCCAACCTGTGGTTGAAGAGAGACAAATGCCAGATCCTGTGTTAGATAATCAGACCTCTGTGGGAAATACTACCCCTGTCGAGAACGATGTGCTCAAGCAGCTTGCCGAGCTGAAAGAAAGATTTGACAAAATGGCTGCAGTAAAAGAAAAAGACCCGGTCACCAACTTTCACATAATCGAGTATGTGTTGCACCCAACCAGCTCTGCCTCATTTAAGACATTCAAGCATACTATATTTGAAGGAGACAATGATCCTCGTTCTCACTTGTCCAAATTTCTCCGAATCTCTCAGATGAACCGGTACAACGAGGAAGATGTTTTGCGAGCATTCCCGCAAACATTACCCAAGGACTATCGAAGGTGGTAGATGGCCTAGATGAGGAGGTTCAGAAGAATTGGATCAAACTGCAGACTGCTTTTCTCAAGCATTTCAAAACCGACGAGAGTGATGAGTTCGGTTTGTGCGACTTGGAAAGTTTAAGACAGGGGAAGGACGAGAGCTTTTCTGACTACTATAGAAGATGGAGAACAAACCTGTATAAAGTTCAGACAAGGCCAAAAGATAAAGAGCTGATCAGAATCTTCAGCAAGAGCTTGTTGCCCTTCTTTAAGGAAAGGATGTTAACTCAGCCTCTCACTGATTTTGCTTTGGTTCAAAGTGCTGGGTTGAACATTGAGGAGTTATACAAGGAAGAAAAGAAGAAGAATAGAGGGTTTGGCAACTACCGGACTTCTTATGGTGACAGAGGTGTCGGAGGCAGTAATCAGAATCAGTCGGGGAACAGTAATACAATTGTGGGGGCAGTTAATGAAAGAGCCAGAAGAGAGTTCACCGATTTAGGAAGACCCTTGAGCACAGTGTTAAGATCATGCATCAAGAATGGAGTGTTGTCGAAGCTGCCAGTCGACCCGACTAAGCCCGTGCGAGGGAAATATATGGACCGAAATTGTGATTATCATCAGTGCAAAGGGCATTCAACTGATTAATGTTTCAAATTGAGGCACGATATTCAGGACTTGATTGACAGTGGGAAGATTACTAAGCCTTCGGACAAGAGCAAGCCAAGTACTAAGAACAACCCGCTTCCCCAATATCAATACAACTATCAATCCCGTAAGACTCAGTCGGGA
Source organism: Jatropha curcas (assembly GCF_041381405.1). Lineage (NCBI taxonomy): Eukaryota > Viridiplantae > Streptophyta > Magnoliopsida > Malpighiales > Euphorbiaceae > Jatropha > Jatropha curcas. The sequence continues at coordinate 13,882,289 of NC_143154.1, read as the reverse complement.
GGATCAGTCAATGCGATTGGGAGTGGATTGCCAGAAGAATTGGTATTGGTAGAAGCGGAATGGGAAGAGCAGATGTGCGCAATGTTGAACATATGGGATGACTGCAGTAGCGATGAGGAAGAGAAGGTGCCAGTAAAGATTGAAATCGAGAAAAGCATCACAGTGAAGGTGGGTGATGTGTTGGAAGATGAGGATGAACAAGTCCAGCTTGCCATTCAAAAGAGCTTAGCTGACCAAGAAGAACAGTGGTACTACAGCAGTGAGGAGGAAGTGAATGAAGTAGGTGTTCAGAGCTTGACCCGGAGTGGGCGAGTATACAATCCCGAGAGCAGTATGCAGGCTAAGGGAAAAGAGGTTGTTGTTGATGGAACAAAGAAGAGAATGACAGAGAAAGGCGGAGAGGAGCCGAAAGAGAAGAAGAAAGAGGAAGAGATAATAAAAGGGCACAAGAAGACTGTCGAGGTTGGAGAAAGTAGTCAGAATAAGATACCTAGTGGGGTGACCGCCAGTTCGGTACTGAGTCAGTTGCAAAGAACCAGAGTAGACATTTCAATATGGGACTTGCTGATAGCATCTAAGGAGCATAGAGAAGCTTTACTTGAAGCTATGACTTTTGTCAGAGTGCCGGCTCGAATTCAAAGTGTTGATATGATCAACGTGCTACAGCGAAGAATAGGCAAAGTTACTTTCTTTGACTCAAACCTCCCACCAGAAGGAAGAAACCACTGTAAGCCATTGTATATTCAGATTGCCGTCAATGGACGTGATACCCGGAACGTGATGCTGGATAATGGATCAGCACTGTGTGTATGCCCGTTGAAGATGCTGTCTAAGTTCAAAATTGAAGAGTCTGAACTTGAGCCATCAAATATGGTGGTCAAAGCTTATGACAACACCATGAGGAATGCAAAAGGGACTTTTAAAGCGAAGATATCCACAGGGGCAGTGGAAAGCTGGGTAGACGTGGTTGTGCTTGACATTTTAGCCAACTATGCTCTTTTGTTAGGAAGACCCTGGCTCCATCCTTTAGGTGCAGTTCCGTCCACCTTGCACAGAAAAGTAAAAATTCCATGGGGTATAGACGTGGTGACAGTCAATGCGCAAGAGGATTTGAGTGTGGCAACAGTGGAAGGTTTAGAGCTGGCGGTACCGCTATCGGGTTTTCAGGTGGCAGTAATTGATGCACCCACCACCAAGAGCAAGAGTGTAGTGAATAAAATGAGTCCTTTCTCAAGAAAGATGATGAAGAAGATGAATTAGCAGAATGGTAAAGGCTTGGGTCAGGAGCTGCAAGGAAGGTTTGAACCACTCTCATCGGCATTGGGACAGCAAGACAAGCGCAGATTGGGGTATTCTGATAATAGAAAGAAAGAAAAATATGAGGTTCGGTCTCCAATCAAAGGGTTGAATTTGAATCATATCTTCTTTGTTCCACAAGCTGAAGGAGAATTTTAGAGTAGGGGGAAGACCTACCCCGGCTTGGAGATATTTATGACTGATTATGAGGAGAAGCTGATCAGGTCACCCGAGCCTTCCTTGGAACAGCTGGTGGGTGGAACTGAGTTTATGGTGTGTATGACACAGGCAAGCACGGAATCTGAGCGCTCAAAGCGGATATCTGAGTTTGAAGACTTTCTGGGGATTGGGGATGAAGCTTCCAAGCTCGTGCAAGAGAAGAAGGCCAAGGCACGGATCCTCCAGTCGGTCCTAGCTACTGAAGATGCCGAAAAGGTAGAGAGGAAGGTGTTGAAGATGAAGCTAGCTGAAGAGAAGATAGAAGCTACCCCGGAGGAAGAAGAAGAAGGTGCAGATGCCGATGAAGTAATCCAGGCGATAAGGGATACTTGTAATGAATGTATTGAACAGGCAATTAATCCTGTATTTTGTTTTTCTGATCCTTGTTTTGAGAACACTATGGATGATTTTCCTCTTTTATTTCAATCAATGGAAGTGAACTTTGACTATTTGTTTTCTTGTTTTCCTGATTGTCACGTTCATGGCATTGATTATACCACTCGCATATTTGACATAAATGCATTGCATCATTTTGCATTTAATTTAAGCACCACTGAAGATCCTAAAATAATCGAAATCGGATCAGACTTTAAACCTGAGCTCAGACAGGATCTTCAAAAATGCATTTGAAGAAATTCAGAGGTATTTGCCTGGAGCTATGCGGACATGCCAGGAATCGACAGGTCAATAGTAGAGCACTTCATTCCTACTGATCCGAGTGTTAAGCCAGTAAAGCAGAAAAGGAGAAGGGTCAGACCAGAGTGGCAGGACAAGATCAAAGCTGAAGTCCAGAAGCAGTTGGATGCGGGATTCTTAGAAGTAGTTCACTATCCGAAATGGTTGGCAAATATAGTCCCGGTGCTGAAAAAAGACGGGAGGATAAGGGTCTGTGTTGATTATAGGGACCTGAATAAAGCCTCGCCTAAAGATGACTTTCCACTTTCGCACATAGATGTTTTGATCGACAGTGCTGCTGGAATGGGATGTTATTCTATCATGGACGGATTTTCCGGATACAACCAGATACTAATGGCCTTAGTGGACAAGCATAAGACGGCCTTCACCACGGACTTCAGAACATTTTGCTATAGAGTAATGCCGTTTGGACTGAAGAACGCTGGGGCAACATACCAGAGAATGGCTACAACATTATTTCATGATAAGATCCATAAAGGGTTAGAAGTATACGTAGATGACATGGTGATCATGACAAAAACACAGGAAGAACACGCAGAGATGTTAGAAAAGTTCTTCGCATGGGTCAAGCAATATAACTTGAGACTCAATCCCAAGAAATGCGTATTTGGAGTAACGAAAGGGAAGTTGTTAGGTTTCGTTGTCGAACCTAACGGGATTGAAGTTGACCCAGATAAAATAAAATCCATTCAGGACATGGAACCGCCAAGAACAGAACGTCAGGTAAGAAGCTTCTTAGGTAAAATTCAATACATCAGCAGGTTCATTTCGAGGTTATCCATCACCTGTGCTCCAATTTTCAAGCTACTGAAGAAGAATCAGCCAGTTAAGTGGAATGAGGACTGCCAGAAAGCCTTTGATCACATAAAGAAATACTTAATGAATCCACCAGTGCTTAGTTCACCTAGATCAGGAGAACCTTTGATCTTGTATCTGTCTGTAGAAGATGCAGGAGTTGGAGCAATGTTGGTACAGCTGGACGCCCCTGGAGTAGAAAAGGCTATCTGCTATATTAGCAAGAAACTACTGCCTATAGAGGAGAAGTACAATCTGTTAGAGAAAACGTGTATGGCAGTAGTATGGTCAATAAAGAAGTTAAGGCCTTACTTTGATTCCTTCAAGGTCACTTTTGTCTCCAAAATTGATCCTCTGAAGTATTTGCAGAGAACACCTACTCTAGAGGGACGATTGTCTAAATGGTTGATTCAAATGTCCAGCATGGATGCAGAATTTGTAACGAAGAAAATGGTTAAAGGTCGGGCTGTAGCAGAATTTCTAGCAGAGAATCCAATTACAAGCGATGAACCTTGGGAACTGGAGTTTCTAGATGAGCACTTACAATGTATCGAGACAGGGGCTTGGAAATTGTACTTTGATGGATCAGCCAACAGAAATGGAGCCAGAGCTGGTAATGTAATTGAAGCACCTAATGGCGAGTGATAAGTATAAATTTTATAGTGTTTTTAATATAGTTTTTATTAGAATTTTAGTAAGTTTTTATTGCTTTAATTCGATTTTTAAATCACTTTTAGTATAATTGTGTTCAAAAGCTTCCTTGACTTTTAATCCGCTTGATCTAAGAGAAAATTACAGGAATTTGGCGCAGAAAAGAGCTTTATATCACAAGGCACTTGACTTCTAGCACGCCCTAGCCGTGCTAAGTGGCACGCCCAAAGTCGCGAGCGCGACATTCACAAGCGCGAGCGCGACAATTAGAAAAGAGAGTCAGAAGATTTGCAAAGAAAAGTCGCGAGCGCGACATTCGTATACGCGGGGGCGAGCTGAAGTCGCGAGCGCGACATTCATATACGCGGGCGCGAGAAAGCACCTTTGAGAGGCAGAAAGTTTGCCAGCAGAATACGCGAGCGCGATATTCATATGCGCGGGCGCGAGAAAGCACCTTTGAGAGGCAGAAAGAAGCACGCCCTGCCTGTGCTCTGTAGCACGCCCGTGCCTCAGGACTTCACTAGCCCGTGCTACCAAGCACGCCCCGTGCTTCACTAGCCAGACCTCCAGACTACAGCACGCCCAGCCCGTGCCATGAAGCACGCCCGTGCTGCCCAGGCGGAACCAGCGTGAATTTAATACGCAAATCAAGCTCTTTCTCACATGGGCCGACTTCAGGGAGTTTCCTAAACACACTAAACAAGACTTGGACCTATTCTTAGGGAAAAAGGAGTCCTAATCAAGAAGAAATCAAGAACCTAAACAGTCATGATCTCCTATAAAAGATTTTGCACTAAATAAGGATTCTATTTCCTAAAAGGAGTCAAACTTGCCTTCAGGAGCTCTATATAAAGAGAAGAACTATTCATAGCAGGGATCGTTTTTCTTTGTACACTTCTTTACATAGTTCTCTCTTCTCAAAGATTTCAAGCTTCAAATAATTGTGCTAAGATTCAAGGAAGCCATCAACATAGTTGTGATACAGTTTTTATTCTAAACTTTTCATCTTGTTTCTTTCTTTATTATTGTCTTTAAATATGATGAATGATTCAAGTGTGATTGAGTTTAATTTAATTACTATGTCTAGCTAAACTTTTATACTAGGGATTTGATGTAATTTAATTCGATTCCAGCTTATAATATTAGATTTATTTTTCTTTGTTCTTGTTATAACTTATTATTGTGCTTAAGGCTTCCAGGCAGAAAAATTCCCCTGGATTGAATTATTTCAATAACATCATTCGGGAGAAGGGTTATTGATATGAATAAGGTAATAATTTACTTGAGAATAATAACTTGATGTGGAAACTATATGGTTTGACTCAAGGGGGGGCTTTCATAAGTTAATAAAGTATTAAGTTGTGAATTCATAAAACAACCATAAAACCTAATGATCTGATTCATGTTTAATTTCACTATTAATATAGGTGATTAAATTGGATTAGAATAGCTAACAATAAATCGGGAGAGCTTGTTAGTAACCTTAGGGTTGTTTTCTCCAACTTCAACAATTAAACTTGATTAATGAACTAATAGAACAAGCTGGATAGAATTAAATGAAATCAAATTCCCTAGTAGCTTAATCCCCTGATTTCTTTTCACCTAAATTTTGTGTTTGATCTCTTTTACTTTGAATTTTATTTACTTTACAGCGAACTCCTTTTATCATCGTCTAAATAATAATAGGTTAACATAATTTTGGTAATTGATAAACAATCCCTGTGGATACGATACTTTCTTACTCTATACTACTTGTTGCGATTTCGTACACTTGCGAAAAACGCTGTCAAGTTTTTGGCGCCGTTGCCGGGGATTGGCGTATCAATATCAATACGAATTATCCTGTTATTAATTTAGACACTCTTTCGTTTTTATTTAATTTTCTTTTAAGTGCTGTTCCAGGTGTTTTATGCAAAGAAGATCAAGGACAACTGAATCTTTAGTCTTTGACCCAGAAATTGAAAGAACCTTTCGTAAGCACAACGCTGCAAGAAAAGCAAGAGAAATAAAACTCGATCAACAAGCAGACATGGCCAACGAAAACGAAAACATAAACGAAAACGTAGTTGGACCACCACTTCAACATCCGATCCGTACCTTAAGGGATTATACAACACCTAATCTGAATGGGACAACCTCAAGTATTACAAGACCTAGGGTAGAAGCTAATAACTTTGAGATTAAACCTGCAATTATCCAAATGCTCTCTACCTCGATCCAATATGGAGGTTTGCCTAGTGAAGATTCTAATGCTCACATCACCAATTTTTTGGAAATTTGTGACACATTCAAACAAAATGGTGTTTCTGAAGATGCAATCAAATTAAGACTTTTTCCATTCACTCTTAGGGATAAAGCTAGAGCATGGTTACAATCATGTCCCGCTGGAAGTTTTACCACATGGGATGAATTAGCTCAAAAATTTCTAGCTAAATTCTTTCCATCCTCAAAAACCACCAAGTTGCGCAATGAGATAATGACATTTGCTCATCATGATCAAGAGAGCTTGTATGAAGCTTGGGAAAGATTCAAGGACTTGCTAAGAAAGTGTCCGCATCACAGTTTGCCCAAGTGATTACAGGTACAAACTTTCTATAATGCTCTATCTCCTAATATTAAAATCACTTTAGATGCAGCTGCAGGTGGATCTTTTGAAAAGAAAGGTATTGATGAAGCATATGAGTTGATAGAGGAGATGGCAAGCAACAACCACTACCAAAATAATACCGAAAGAAGAAGAACTGCAGGAGTCTATGAAATAGACGCCATTACAGCACTTAATGCCAAGGTAGATAACATGGTAAGGAAATTGGACATGTTAACTACTAACCCTGTGAATGCTGTTATGCAAATTTGTGATAGGTGCAATGGACAACATGGAATTGAGGAATGCATCATGGACTCTTTAAATCCACAAACTTTGGAGCAAGTGAACTATGTGATGAATCAAGGAAGAAAGAATTACCCTTATTCAAATTCATATGATAACAGGTTAAGGAATCATCCTAATCTATCCTATGGTAATCCTAACAATGCCTTGAATGCACCACCAGGTTTCCACCCTCCAGAAAAGAAATCCCATGATGACCTCCTCACTGCTCTTTCTAAATCACACATGGAATTCATGAATGAAACCAGAGAAAACCATAAAATCCAGCAAGCTGCAATCAGGAATTTGGAGATCCAATTGGGGCAATTTGCAAACATGATGGCATCTCGACCTCAAGGTACGTTACCTAGCAATACTGAAAAGAATCCAAAAGAACAAGTGCAGGCTATCACTTTGAGAAGTGGCAAACAATTAGATGAACCACCAAAGAAAGAAAAGGAAGTAAAAGAACAACCAAGGGTGCCTATCATTGACTTAGAGGAGAAAGAAAAGGTAAAACCTTATGTTCCCCCTGTCCCCTTTCCACAAAGATTAAAGAAAGCACAAGATGACAAGAGCTTCCTCAAGTTTCTGGATGTGTTTAAGAAGCTCCAAATCAATATTCCTTTTGCTGAAGCTCTTGCTCAAATGCCTAGTTATGCTAAATTCTTAAAAGATATCCTGAGCAAGAAATGAAAAATTGATGATCAAGGAACGGTAATGTTAACCGAGGAGTGCAGTGCAATTATCCAAAATAAACTGCCTCCAAAGTTAAAAGATCCAGGAAGTTTTTCTATCCCTTGTAACATTGGTAATCTTGACTTTGAAAAGGCTTTGGCAGATTTGGGTGCTAGCATTAATCTTATGTCCTATAAAGTTTTTAAGATGCTAGGTATGGGAGAGCTCAAACCAACAAGGATGTCTTTGCAATTAGCAGATCGTTCAATTAAATATCCTAGAGGGATTGTAGAAGACGTGCTTGTAAAGGTAGGTACATTCATCTTTCCTGTTGATTTTGTCATTCTTGATATTGATGAAGACAGGGAAGGATCTCTAATCCTTGGAAGACCCTTTCTTGCAACTGCAAGAGCATTAATTGATGTTTATGAGGGTAAGTTGACTCTAAGAGTTGGACAGGAAGAGATTGTGTTTGATGTACTTAAATCTTGTAAACTCCCTATGGATCATGGAGACTGTTTTAGAATTGACGTAGTAGATGAATGTGTGGAGACCACTTTGCATGTTGAAAAGAATGTTAATGAATCAAGCATCTTGAATGAAAAAGAAAAGGAATCACCTAAGCATGAACTGAAATAACTTCCACCTCATTTAAAACATGCATTCTTAGGTGAGGACCACTCTTTTCCTGTTATTATTTCTTCTTACTTAACGCTTGATCAAGAGGAAAGGTTGTTGCAGGTTCTACGTAGGCACAAGAAAGCATTAGGGTGGTCTATTTCGGATTTACAAGGAATAAGCCCAAGTGTGTGTATGCATAAAATCTTGATGGAAGAAGACTACAAACCTTCAATCGAACATCAAAGGCGATTGAACCCGAACATGAAAGAGGTAGTCAAGGCTGAAATTATTAAACTCTTAGATGCCGGCATCATTTATCCAATTTCAGACAGTAATTGGGTGAGTCATGTCCAAGTTGTTCCAAAGAAGGGAGGTATGACTGTTATTTCTAATGAAAACAATGAATTAATCCCCACAAGAACAGTCACAGGTTGGCGTGTGTGTATAGATTATAGAAAATTAAATAAAGCAACACGCAAAGATCACTTTCCCCTTCCCTTTATTGATCAAATGCTTGAAAGACTTGCAGGATATCCTTTTTATTGTTTCTTAGATGGCTATTCAGGGTACTTCCAAATACCTATAGCCCCTGAAGACCAAAAGAAAACTACATTCACTTGTCCTTATGGCACTTTTGCCTATAGGAGAATGCCTTTTGGGCTATGCAATGCCCCTGCAACCTTTCAAAGGTGCATGATGTCCATCTTTTATGATATGGTGGAAAAATTTATTGAAATATTCATGGATGATTTTTCTGTATTTGGTTCTTCCTTCGATGCATGCCTTCTGTGAACCCCTTCCCCAAATGTCATAAGCATGTGATGCATATGACAAAAGAAAGAAATGCACGTGAGTGTGTGAGTCGCCACCTTGTTTAATTATTTTAGGGTAAACTAGGAAAAAACCCTGAATGACTCCAATTTTAATTAACCTAGTTACTCCAATTTTGATGTAGCAAATGCACTGTAGCACAATTAAATTTGCTGTAGCAAATTCATTGTAGCACAGTCAAATTTACTGTAGCAAAGTCAACCAACAGGCTTTTTGAGCCTCAAAATTTGAGTATTCACACCTTCATAATTTATCTTTAGTGATGCAACGATGTGAAGATACTAACCTTGTGTTAAATTGGGAAAAATGTCACTTCATGGTTAGTGAAGGTATTGTCCTAGGGCATAAAATCTCTCAAAAGGGGATTGAAGTAGACAAGGCAAAAATTGAGGTAATTGAAAAACTACCTCCCCCTAACACAGTGAAGGGCATAAGAAGTTTTCTTGGGCATGCAGGATTTTACAGGAGATTCATAAAGGATTTCTCAAAAATCACTAAACCTCTTTGCAATCTACTAGTTAAAGATGTTCCTTTTGAATTTAACAAAGATTGTTTAGATGCTTTTAACAGGTTAAAGAAGGTGCCCCCCACTGTAGCAAAGTCAACCAACAGGCTTTTTGAGCCTCAAAATTTGAGTATTCACAGTTGCCCCCCACCGTCGACCATAAAAATGATTTATGGGAGTCGGTGGTTGTCCGAAACGCAAATTTTGAGGATGGGCAGAGGAGGAAACCCCGCCGTTTTTTTTTTTTTTTTTTTTTTTTTTTTTTTAAAATGAAATGATCAAATGCATGGATTTATGTTGGCAAAGAGAAAATGTTATTTATGATGCAAACTTATGTTTGTGACCGGGCCTTTGTGGCTGCCTACGTATCTCCAAGAGCTCTTCGGGGGATGGGGAGAATCAGGTCTTTCGTAGTTCCTTCCAGGATGCGAACTTCGTGCTCGGCTGATGCGGAATTCATCTCCGGCTTGATGTTAGTGCGGAATTCCTTTCCGTCTTGGTGCAAAATTTATTTCCGACTTGCTGTTGAGGCAAAATTCAATGCCGACTTAATGCTGATTGTGGAATTCATTTCCAATTTGATTTCTTCGGGATTCCTTCCCGACTTGATTTCTCCGCGGGATTGCTTCCCGGCTTGATGTCTTTGCGGGATTTCTTCCCGGCTTGATGTCTTTGCGGGATTTCTTCCCGGCTTGATGTCTTTGCGGGATTTCTTCCCGACTGGATGTCTATGCGGGATTCTTTCCCGATTTGATGTTGATGCAGAATTCATTTCTGGCTTGATTTCTTCGCGGGATTCCTTCCCGACTGGATGTCTATGCGGGATTCCTCCCCGATTTGATGTTGATGCAGAATTCATTTCTGGCTTGATTTCTTCGCGGGATTCCTTCCCGACTGGGTGTTGATGCAGAATTCATTTCTGGCTTGATTTCTTCGCGGGATTCCTTCCCGACTGGATGTCTATGCGGGATTCCTTCCCGATTTGATGTTGATGCAGAATTCATTTCTGGCTTGATTTCTTCGTGGGATTCCTTCCCGACTGGGTGTCTTTGTGGGGTTCCTTCCCGATTTGATGTTGAATCAACTTATTGACTCGAGTTCGTATGATAGTGATGACTTTAGGCGAATCTGACTTTGTTGTTGTAGTGGTTTTACCACTGGTTGACTGAAATATGACTTGTATTCATCACAAAGAGTTTTGAATACCCACATTGTGGTGGTAACTTGAGTGGCTTGAGTGTTGAAGAAGCTTTTATGCTTTGGCTTCACCATGTTTGAATTCTTGAGGTTAATTTGATTCTTTTTCTTGAACTTTATCTTCCTCTGAATTTGAAACTTATTTCCTCAATGGTTCTCCTCTCCATAAGGAATTTTGAGGAGACTCTTCCTTTCCTTTGTTTTGAGAAATGATCCTTGTTTATAAGGACACTTGTACTTGTACCATGCTAGGCGCTTCATTTTCAAGTTGTTTGTTGTCATCCAATTTGTGGAAATGACTGCTTCTTTTAACTTGCTTTTCAAACTGTGAGCAGCCGCTGTGGTCTTTGTCCTTATGGCTGAGATGATTTGTCATCTACCCTTGATGGGTTTGAATTTAACGGAGAGCTTGCAGTTGACCCGTTTTTTGACAACTTGATTTCCTGTAGCTTTGTCCTTGATTTCTTTCTTTTGTGCAGAGGTTCCTTTTGACCCATTTTTCCTTTTTTTTTTTTTTTTTCTTTTTTTTTTTTTAGAAGCAGCCTCTCCATAAAGAATGTCGAGGCAACTTGATTCTGAGATGACTTGAGTAGTGTAGGGATAGCATCGTGACTGTGCAGACCCAACCATAACTTCTTTATTCTGTCGCTTTTAAGCTCAAAATTCAGACACCTCTCTGTCGGAGCATCTTCCATTTCTGGGTTTTCGGAGAAATCATTCTGGCCCTAACCCCTTGAATCGGCTTTGCCTCGATACTGTTTGAAGTCTTGCGTACCCTTTGCTGGATCCTTTCCATGATTACCCTTCAAAACTTCCCCTTTGATGGTGCTTCTGCATTGTACTTTTGTATTGAATTTTATTTTGTACCTGCACTTGGTTAGTATCGAAATATATGTATGCATGCTTATTGTATTTGAAATGAAATGGGAGGACTTCATCTTATAGACAAAATACTCTCTTTTTCCTTTTTCTTCTTTTTTTTTTTTTTTTTTTTTTTTTTTTTTTTTTTTGTGTGTGTGGCGGTCGCTACCGCCATCATTCGGCAGTAATTCGGCGGTTGCTGCCGCCGTCATTTATTGGCAATTCGGCGGCTGCTACCGCCTTCATTCGGCGGCTGCTGTCGCCCTCATTCGGTGCTTTTTCTCCTATAAAGGCTTATTCTTTGTTTCGGCTTTTCACTCATTCCCTATCTTCTCTCTCCTTCTTTTCTCTCCGTGTTTATCTTTTCCAAAGAATGAATCCTTCTTTCAATCATAGCATGCACAGTTGGGCTAGGAGTCTCTCTAAAGTTGAAAAGATCAACTTGAAGAGGTATGGACTCTCTCCTATCATTACCCTTAGGGGGGTAGTAGTCGACTGGGATTTCTTATGGGCTTGCATCAGGCTTTGGGATCCAGAGGCCCATGTTTTCCGATTCGGGGCCATGATGGAGGATATGTGCCCTCTTTTTGAGGAATTCTGTGCTATCATAGGGTGCGACCCCAATGCCCCTTTGGTCAGGCATGAAGTCAAGATCGGGTATGTTCGGTCGTTTGAAAACCTGTTTCAGTTCAGCCGACCACAAGCTAGGGCCATGATTGTTGGTGATCAGAAAGCAATTTTGTTGCCCCTGATTGATGAGTTTTCAGGGGTCTGTTCAGATGACCCAGACCGGATGAGGCTAAGGATGCGGGCCTTGGTTTTTTGTTTATTGGCTGGCTTCTTGTTCAACAAGGATCCGGGCTACGGGGATTTGCGACTTTGTCCCATGGTTCGGCAGATGGAGGATATGGGTTGCATAGGTGGTATTGTGCTGGCAGAAACTATCAGGAGCCTCGACAGAGCCGCTTTAGGCTTTGAGGATTGGACGGTTTCTCCTATTATTCTTCAGGTATTTCTTCTTTTTCTATTTCTTATCTTTTCTTCTTTTTGGCCTGTTCCTTTGTAATAGAAAGGATCCATTACTCAGGTTTGGTTGAAGGACCATCTCCAAGTGGTTGCCACTCCTACTTTGCTGCCTTATAACCCTGTCCAGTATCGCATGCGGAGGATCTTGATCACACATCCGTCTGCTGATGCCTGGACCTCATGGCTGATTGAATTGGGTCCAAACGAAATGTTGTGGTTTGTACCTTGGTACGGCATTACCCGCTTTATTCAAGTCAGCTCTCACCATACTCAGGTTTACCTTTTAGGCCTTACCCATTGTACTTGGTACTGCGCTTCGCGCGTTATGAGGCAGATGGGAATAGATCAGACTGTACCGATCATGGATGACTCTTTATCTGATTCCACCATCACTCCGGGAGTTACCCGAGCTGTCCTTAGAGCTTGGGTTAGAGATCATCAGATGGTTAGGCCTTTACCTAATCCTGCTGGTATTCAGACTTCTCCTGAGTATCGGGCCTGGTTCGTGAATGCTGTCTGGCCGGTTGAAAAGCTGAGGAGGAACGCACTGCTGAGTGCACTTGAGGGTTGGACTCAGGCTGACACTGGTGAGGGGGTTAGGATTGATGAGGAGATTGTGTTGACTCCTTGGACAGGCGAGGCTGGAGAGAGTTCAACAGCTAGGGATGACTCGGAGGACGTTGCCCCACGGAGGCGACGGGCCACCTAGACTCTGATAGGCTTTTATTCTTTGGTTTTGAGATGTATTTTTGTTTCATGGATTTTATTTTATTTTTTTTTTTGGCTTTTTGCTTGTACTATTTGGCTTTATTTTTTTTTATTGGAGTGTTGTTTGACTTTTAAGCTTTCCAAGCACGTTCCAACTTTATTCCTTCAAGCTCTAATTTTTGCCTAAGCTGCCCTTCCGGGTTTTCAACTTAGCGAGCTACCCATTTTTGCCTAAGCCGCCCTTTCGGGTTTTCGACTTAGCGGGCCCCGACTTTTTGCCTAAGTCGCCCTTTCGGGTTTTCGACTTAGCGGGTTTTTCTTTGTTTTTTTTTTTATTATATTATTTTTTTTATTTTTTTTTTTTATTTTTTTTTGTTTATTATTTTTTTTATTAGCAAAGAAGAAAGAATGATGAAATGATGATTTTTATTAATGTTTAGACCGTACCCAATGAGGGCTGCCTACATATCTCCGATATGTAATTTCTTTTTTCCGAAGAGAATCAGGTCTAATGTAGTTCGTTTTACATTATGCAATGCTTATTACACAAAATATCTTTTTAACTGATCTAAATTACATGGATTCGTGAATTCCAAACCATCCAAATCAGTTAAGATGACGGCTCCGCCAGACAGTATTTTCTTCAACACATAGGGTCCAGCCCAATGAGGGCGAAACTTCCCACGTGGATCCGTGATTGGCTGTCTAATTTCCTTCAGGACTAAACAACCTTCTTCCAGTTTTCGGTCTTTGACCTTCTTGTTAAAATGTCGTGCCATTCTCCTTTGGTAGACTCGAGTTTGGTGGATTGCTTGTAACCGCTTTTCGTCCATGCCCAAGAGTTGCGAATGATAATTCTTCACCCAATCGGCTTCGCTAATCTGACTTTCTTGGATAACTCTTGCCGACTGAACTTCCAGCTCAATAGGCAATACTGCTTCCATGCCATATACTAAGGAATACGGGGTTGCCCCAGTAGGTGTTCTAATTGAAGTCCTATATCCCCATAAGGCATTCGGCAACTGTTCATGCCAAGCTTTATGCTTTTTGACTGTCTTCTGTAAAATGACTTTTATAGCCTTATTTGCAGCTTCCACAGCCCCATTTGTTTGTGGACGATAGGGCGAGGATTTATGGTGTCGAATCCTCGTTTCTTTCAACAAATTAGCAAATTCACCCTGGAAGTGAGCTCCATTGTCCGTGGTGATCTCGAATGGCGTTCCGTACCGACAAAGGATGTTGGTACGAACGAACTGCGCTGCCTTCTTGGCATTCAGAATTGAATAAGAGGCTGCCTCGATCCACTTAGTGAAGTAATCTATAGCAACCAAAATGAACTGGTGACCGTTGGAAGCTTTCGGGTGGATTTTTCCGATCACGTCTATGCCCCAAGTTGCGAAAGGCCATGGTGAAGCAATAGGATTCAAATTGACCGGAGGTTGTCTTTGCAGCTTAGCAAAAATTTGACATTCGTGACACTTCTGCGCGTGCCTCACGCAATCTGCCTTCATGGTTGACCAGTAATAACCTAGGTTCATGATTTTTCGAGCCAAGGCTATCCCGTGCATGTGTGGGCCAGATTCCCCGTTATGTAAGGAATCCATGATGGTTTGAGCTTCTCCCTCATCGACGCACCTTAGGTGCAAGCCGCTCCAACTTCTCTTGTACAGAACTCCATCAGTAAGGAAATATCCGGATGCCAACTGTCTCAATGTTCGTTGATCAATCTTAGTGGATCCTTCCGGGTAGGTTTCATTCTGAAGGTAATTCTGTATATCCCAATACCAAGGCTTGTCATCGACCAAATTCATGATATGTGCTGGCTGTTTCTGTAGCCGCACTGTCAGAGGTCGAATGATTCGATCCTCTTCTACATTGACCATGGAGGCTAGAGTGGCTAGAGCATCTGCAAACTGATTTTTGGCTCGTGGTAAGTAATGGAAGGATAAATCATCAAATTGTTGAGCCAATTCATCCAAGCGTTGTAGGTAAGGAACCAAACGCTCTTCTTTAATTTTCCATTTCCTCAAAGCCTGGGAGACTATTAAGTTGGAATCTCCGAAAACCTTGAGGATCTTTATCTCCTTTTCCAAGGCTGCTTCTAACCCTCTTATGCAAGCTTCATACTCGGCTTCATTGTTAGTGCAGTTGAAATCCAATTTGACTGCGATTGGGATGTATTCTCCACAAGGAGTTTTGAATACAACTCCAACCCCATTTCCATGATAATTCGAAGCTCCATCGAGGTACATCTCCCAGACTTCACTTTCTAAGCTTAACAAATCTTCATCAGGAAATTCCACTTCCAGCATTTTGTCTCTGACCGGTAATTCAGCTAATTGATCAGCTAAAGCACCGCCTTTCACGGCCTTCCGTTGTACAAACTTTAGGTCATAAGCTGCAAGTACTGATACCCACTTTGCCATCTTACAGTCAAGAACCGGCCTCTCCATAAGGAATTTCAAGGGGTTCGACTCAAAAATAACGTACGTAGTGTAAGACGAGAGGTAGTGCTGTAGCTTGGTACAGGCCCTTACCAGAGCAAAACACAACTTCTCTATCTTATTGTATTTTAGCTCAGATTCTAGCATCCTCTTGCTAAGGTAATACACGGCATTTTCTACCCTTGTATCTTCTGCTTGTTGAGCTAGCATTGCACCCATCGCTTCTTCTGTCACTGATAGGTACAACAGCAAAGGCTTTCCTAGCCTTGGTGGCTGTAAGACTGGTGGGGATAATAGATATTGCTTGACTTGGTCAAAAGCTTTCTGACAATCCTCATTCCATTTTACGGCTACTCCTTTCCTGAGCAATTTGAAGATCGGACCACAAGTATTAGCCAATTGATTGATGAACCGGCTGATGTGCTGTAGCCTTCCTAGGAAACCCCGAACTTCCTTTTCCGTCCTCGGTGCTGGTATTTCCATAACGGCTTTGGCTTTTGAAGGATCAATTTCTATGCCCTTCCGACTGAACATATGCCCCAGAAATACTCCGGATGTAGCTCCAAACAGACATTTTGCCGGGTTGAGTTTTAAATTGTACTTTCGAAGTCTAAGGAAGAACTTCTCAAGCGCTGTTGTATGTTCTTCAGCTGTTTTTTGATTTAACAACCATATCGTCCACGTACACTTCTACTTCTTCGTGAATCATGTCATGGAAGATGGTCGTCGCCATTCTTTGATAGGTTGCCCCCGCATTTTTGAGCCCAAAAGGCATGACCCTGTAGCAGTAGGTTCCCTACTCCGTGATGAATGCCGTTTTCTCTTTGTCTGGCACATGCATCATTATTTGGTTGTACCCGACAGCAAGATCGGTCAAGGAGACCATCTCGTGTCCCGCCATTCGGTCTACCAACAAGTCAATATGCGGCAGGGGGAAGTCGTCCTTCGGACATGCTCTATTCAAATCCCGATAGTCCACACACATTCTGACTTTGCCATCTTTCTTCGGCACTGGTACAATGTTTGCTAACCATGTCGGGTAGGCAATGGGTTCTATGAACCTGTTCTCCAGTTGCTTGGCTACTTCCTCCTTGATTTTCAAGGACCATTCTGTCTTCAGCCTTCTTAGCTTCTGTTTTACTGGCTTAGTCTCAGGGTATACTGGAATCTTGTGCACCACTATTGCCGGGTCAATTCCCGTGATGTCACTTGCCTTCCACAAACTTCTTTAAGCATTCACTGATCTGTTCCCTGTTCACACAGTCAGATGCAATGTATGTATGTTCATTTTCTTCTTTGCCAATTATTATTTTTTTTTCATTTTTTATTTCATTTATTTCTTTTTCATTATTTTTGCTTGGAAATGCTTGGAAAGATAGACACGCGGGGTAGTCAAGAATTTGCAAGCCTTTATTGATTATGAGAGAATTGTCTTCAAAAGTTACATCGAATTTGAAATCTGGATCTTCTAGATCCGACACTAACGACTCAGAACTGGAATTGGACTCTGACTCGGTTTTAGACTCGGGGTCAGACTCAGACTCAGTACAGGACTTGATTACAGACTCTGACTCTAGGTTTGACTCGGGAGGGGGTTCATTAGCAGCGTGTTCCTCCTCGGCGTACCAGTTGGTGAAAGGTCCTTCGTTCGGCTTGATCAGGCTCGGCAGGTCTTGATCCCCATTATTTCCTGTGATAACCGCAACCTCATCAAAGAGACTAGGCTGCATAAAGTCTTCTACTTCCAGTTCAGTTATTGCTTCAACTTCTTCAGATAAGCCATTTAGGTCCAGGCCACGGATGTCACTCACTTTTAGGAATAGCTCGAAAGGATCGATCAATTCCTTGGTCAGAAACAATAGCATTTACCCCGTGATTTGGTAAGGGATTAGTGCTAATGTTCGGCTTCCTTCTTGGGATGATTGAACCGTTGTCTACCAGGTCTTGGATGCGGTTCTTAAGCGTCCAGCACGCTTCAGTCTTGTGCCCGTTACCCTGATGGTACTCACAGTATTCATCAGCTTTGTAGTTCCTTCGTAATGGGTTGGGTGGTGGCCTGTCTTCTAAAGGCTTGATGTAGTTTGCTTTGACAGCTTCTCGAAATACCAAAAGGATTGGCATACCGAGATCAGTATATATTCTTCTCGACTGACTGCCGTTTCTCACGTTTCCCACACGTAAAGGATCCGTCGTGTGGGTGATGCTTGCCACTTCATGGACTTTGCTAGATTGGCTAGGTTTCTTGTATTTTGAGGTTCCCGGGTCTTCTTTCAGTTGCCCTATTTGGATTAAGTCTTCCACCTTAGTTGCAGTCGCAATGGGCGATTGGAACGTAGGCAAGTACTGTGTTTGAAGCTGTGACTGGTAGACAGGCAGTAAGTTCTTGATTATTATATCAACTTGTTCCTGTTCAGAGGGTCGGCTGATCATTTGGGTGACCTTGGCCCTTTTCCTCGTAAGGAACGAGGGAAAGGGTTCATTGTTTTTCTGTTTGGTGGTTTCTAGTTTTTCTCTTATTTTCTGAGCTTCCAGCTCAGAAGCAGTTCTGGAGGGCATGTCATCCAGGTTAGGGGTAGGGTTTGTTGGTTCAGCAGTAGGACCCTGATTGGAGGTAGCAGGTTCACTTCCCCCAGCGGAAGCCCCATTTCTATTACTATTACTCAATTCAGCTATCAGGATGGTCCTTTGGGCAGTCAATGCCTCATTCATTCTGGCCTCCATTTTGGCCTCCAGTCTGGCCTCCAGTTGTTCAATAAGGTCTTGGATATCGGCAAGTGATGCCATTGGTGCAGTTGAGATTGGTGAGGTCGGTGATAGCACAGTAGGTGTGGTTGGCACTAATGTTGGCACTTGAACAGGGGGTACCTGTAAGTATGAGGGTAACTGGATTAAGGGTATAGTAGTATCAGGTTAGCTGATATGAGAGAGAATGACTCTTTGTCCAACTGTGCATGACTGACAAACAGAAGGATATTTTTGTGTCCCTCCACTCTCTTCTCTCTCTTTTTTTTTTTTTTTTTAATGCTTATGGTATGTCATGAATGCGCACAACAACACGTCATAATTTATTTTAATGAGATGATTCGTACCATTGGGTGCATATAGTCCTAAAGGATAGGTTCTATAGGCTATGACACAAATAGAGAATCGGCTTATTAAGGGACCCTTGAACCTTGAGTATGGATATACCTAACCACATGTGAAACAAGGAGTTTCGCGTGGGTCCAACGGTACGCATACCCATGTGCCACCTCCAAAAGGATTAGAGATAGTTTGCGGTAACAGGGAGGACGCTTTGGCTGTCCGTCGGCATAATCAAAGAGACCTGCCGATCAGCGCTACTTGCTATCCAGACTCAGAAGTTTGAACAGAAGAGAAGAAATTCATTTGAAGTTCATTTTTTATGCAATGGAGAAAAAGATTCTCAATCGTGCAAATAAATCAACAAGTTTTAATGTCTTAATTAAATTTTTCAATTAAGTTCAAATTTCCTCATCAAGTATTCTTAAAGAAAGAACACTTGATTCGTGCTAGGATACCCTGCAAAACAAAGCATTGTAAAATAATACCTTAAAGAAAGGCCGGTTAGTTTTTCACAACAATTGTAGTCCACTTTTATGCAAAATGATTACATAATATCCCCAGTGAAGTCGCCAAACTGTGAACCCCTTCCCCAAATGTCATAAGCATGTGATGCATATGACAAAAGAAAGAAATGCATGTGAGTGTGTGAGTCGCCACCTTGTTTAATTATTTTAGGGTAAACTAGGAAAAAACCCTGAATGACTCCAATTTTAATTAACCTAGTTACTAGATTAATTATCCCAATGTGTAAGGCATAATCTACGAACCCGAGGCGGATCCCGAGACTATGTCATGCTGATGAACGAACCGATGGATGAATGCTTTGCAAGGTGAATGATGGATTAATGAAATGTTTGAGTGATTTTGACTTGCCGCCCGGGGTGAAATCCCGAACGTGCCTACGTACTTCCGTTTGAATGGAAGATCAAAGTCAACGTAGTTCGATAGGCCTCTTTTAGAGGGCTTTGAATGGTATGCTTAATGCATGGGTGTGTGTATGCTTTGTGCACGTTGTTTAGGCATTTTGCCAAAAATATCAATTTTAAGCGATTTGTCGCTAAAATGGTTGATTTTACGGTTTTAAACCGAAAATGATTGATTTTAAGGCATTTTGCCAAAAATGTCGGTTTTAAGCGATTTGTCGCTAAAATGGTTGATTTTACGGTTTTAAACCGAAAATGATTGATTTTAAGGCATTTTGCCAAAATGTTGATTTTAAGCGATTTGTCGCTAAAATGGTTGATTTTACGGTTTTAAACCGAAAATGATTGATTTTAAGGCATTTTGCCAAAATGTTGATTTTAAGCGATTTGTCGCTAAAATGGTTGATTTTACGGTTTTAAACCGAAAATGATTGATTTTAAGGCATTTTGCCAAAAATGTCGATTTTAAGCGATTTGTCGCTAAAATGATTGATTTTATGACTTTTAGTCGAAAGTGTTGATTTTAAGGCGTTTCGCCAAAATGGTTCGATTTTACGACTTTTGGCCGTAAAAAGTTTGATTTTTTGATTAAGCGGAATTTTAGTTGACGTGCATGCTTTTTATGCAGTTATAGAATGATTGAGAGTAGAAGAGAAGCATGCATGAAGTGCTAAAATTAAATAGGCGGAATTTTATTTACGTACCTGATTTAATCGTCGGCCACTTCTTAACTCCAGATTAAGCTCCTCGTTTAGGTATATTAATTAATTTTTAATTTTTGTTTAATTTTAGTGACCAAATATCACAATAAAAGTGCAATAAAAATTAAATTAAAATGCAAAAAAAGCGGTAAAGAAGACGCAAGGAGCGTGAGAGAGAGAGGGTTTCGTCCGTCAATACAGACAAGAGGTGTCAAAATTGGACTGAAAATGGCCTATTTATAGGCCATTTTCGGGTCCAGGGCGGTAGCTGCCGCCTGGCATGGCGGTAGCCACCGCTCAAAAATCTGGGCGGTAGCTGCCGCCAGGCTCGGCGGTACCTACCGCCCTGTCGGTGGGGCGACAGGCCCCGCCCGCGCAGGGCGAGAGGGGCCTCGCCCGCGCGCGGCGCGAGAGACCTCGCCCGCGCGCGGCGCGGGAGGCCTCGCCCGCGCGGGGCGAGAGGCCTCGCCCGCGCTGGGCGCCAGGCCCCGCCCGCGCTGGGCGCCAGGCCCCGCCCGGCTTGGCGTGGGCTGGCACCGCCGTGGCCGGTGTGGCCACCGTGCCTCGCTTCGGGAGCCTTTTTGGGAGTTCCGGACTTCCGAAAAATATTCCGGGACCTGTTCCGCGATCCTCGTAAAATTCCGGACGTTTCAAGTACCATATTGACATATTCCCGGTGAACTTCCGAAATGGCCTCCGGTCCGGCCGGACTGTTTGCAGTCCGGGAAAATTGGCTCTGTAGCAAATGCACTGTAGCACAATTAAATTTACTGTAGCAAATTCATTGTAGCACAGTCAAATTTACTGTAGCAAAGTCAACCAACAGGCTTTTTGAGCCTCAAAATTTGAGTATTCACACCTTCATAATTTATCTTTAGTGATGCAACGATGTGAAGATACTAACCTTGTGTTAAATTGGGAAAAATGTCACTTCATGGTTAGTGAAGGTATTGTCCTAGGGCATAAAATCTCTCAAAAGGGGATTGAAGTAGACAAGGCAAAAATTGAGGTAATTGAAAAACTACCTCCCCCTAACACAGTGAAGGGCATAAGAAGTTTTCTTGGGCATGCAGGATTTTACAGGAGATTCATAAAGGATTTCTCAAAAATCACTAAACCTCTTTGCAATCTACTAGTTAAAGATGTTCCTTTTGAATTTAACAAAGATTGTTTAGATGCTTTTAACAGGTTAAAGAAGGAGTTAATCTCAGCCCCGATCATCACCACACCAGATTGGACTTTACCCTTTGAACTCATGTGTGATGCTAGTGATCATGCTGTAGGAGCTGTTCTTGGACAAAGAAAAGACAGGAAGTTGCATGTTATCTATTATGCAAGTCGCACATTGAATGATGCACAATTAAATTATGCAACTACAGAAAAGGAACTGCTAGCTATTGTTTTTGCTTTTGACAAATTCAGGGCATATCTAATTGGAGCTAAAACAATAGTCTACACAGATCATTCCGCCATTAAATACTTGCTGGAGAAGAAAGATGCAAAGCCGAGACTCATTCGTTGGGTACTTCTATTGCAAGAGTTTGACCTCGAAATTCGCGACAAAAAGGGGACCGAGAACCTCGTTGCTGACCATCTTTCCAGGCTTGAATTGGGGGAGGAAGATACAAGCGAGCTACAAATCAATGAAAGCTTTCCTCATGAGCAACTTCTTCTAGTAGCAAATGCTCAAACCCCCTGGTACGCTGACATAGTTAATTATCTTGTTTGCAAAATTCCTCCTCCCAATTTTTCTTACCAACAAAGAAAAAAATTTTTTCATGATATCAAATTTTACTATTGGGAGGAGCCATTTTTGTTCAAGTATTGTAGTGATCAGCTCTTCAGGAGATGTATACCGGAAATTGAAATAGAAAGTGTCCTTAAATTCTGCCATTCAATGGAATGTGGAGGCCACTTTGGAGCAAACAAGACAGCTGCGCGTATACTAGAAAGTGGTTTGTATTGGCCTAATCTTTTTAAAGATGCTTATAATTATGTTCGTCTTTGTGATCGTTGTCAAAGGTTAGGTAACATTTCGAAGAGACATGAAATGCCCCTAAACAGCATCCTTGAAGTTGAAATCTTCGATGTATGGGGTCTGGACTTTATGGGACCTTTTCCACCATCTTATTCAAATCAATACATTCTAGTGGCGGTGGATTATGTGTCAAAGTGGGCAGAAGCTGTTGCTCTTCCAAATAACGATGCCAAAAGTGTGATGAGCTTCATCAAGAAAAACATTTTTACAAGGCATGGTACTCCCAGGGCGATAATCACGGACGGAGGTAAGCATTTTTGTAATCGATATTTAGACTCCCTTCTTGCAAAATATGGTGTCACTCATCGTGTAGGTACTCCATATCATCCTCAAACCAGTGGACAAGTAGAGGTCACTAACAGAGAAATCAAAAAGATCCTCGAAACCACTGTTGGACAATCAAGAAAGGATTGGTCCAAAAAGCTAGATGACGCTCTATGGGCCTACAGAACGACATTCAAAACGCCTATAGGTATGTCTCCATATCGCATGGTGTATGGTAAGGCTTGTCATCTTCCTGTAGAGTTAGAACATAAGGCATTTTGGGCCATTCAATTTCTCAACTTTAATGCCAAGGAAGTGGGACAAAAACGCTTGTTACAGCTAAACATGATGGATGAATTGCGCCTCCTTGCTTATGAAAGTGCTAAAATATATAAAGATCGCACTAAACAATGGCACGATAAGCGCATTATCATGAGGGATCTAAAGGTAGGCCAGCAAGTGTTGCTCTATAACTCTAGACTTCGGTTATTTCCTGGTAAGTTGCGCTCTAGATGGTCTGGACCATTCACAATCAAGGAAATTTTTCCTCATAGCGCGATTGAAATAGTGGATGGTAAGTCGAATCGAAGTTTCAAGGTAAATGCTCAACGTTTGAGAAGCTATTATAATGAAACCTTTGAACCCATCAAGACTACAATTGGTCTTGCTTAGCCTAAATTCAGATAAGTGCGTCGAACTTAACGACGTTAAACGAAAGTGCTCATGGGAGACAACCCATCTATTTTTATTAAATTTTCATCCATTTATTTATTTTTATTCCCTATTTTATTTGTCAAAATCCCAAATTTTCTCCATAAGCGTTCTTTTGTTTAGTTAAGAGTTTTTGTAGGAAAAAGTGGAAATCCAGAACCGAGCACGCCCTAGGCGTGCCCATCAGCACGCCCGTGCCATAGAAAAGAGATTAACACACTTGAAGGTCAGAGGAGAGCACGCCCTAGACGTGCTAAGTGGCACGCCCGTGTTACTGGAAAACGCCCAAGTCGCGAGCGCGACATTCACAAGCGCGAGCGCGACAATTAGAAAAGAAAGTCAGAAGAGTTGCAAGAAAAACTCGCGAGCGCACCTTCCATCTACGTGGGCGCGAGCTGAAGTCGCGAGCGCGACATTCATATACGCGGGCGCGAGAAAGCACTTTTGAGAGGCAGAACGTTTGCCAGCAAAATACGCGAGCGCGACTTTCACATGCGCGAGCGCGAAAAGAACTCGAGAGGCAGAGAAGAGCATGCCCAAGCCGTGCTATGTAGCACGCCTGTGCCAGGTATGCCACTTTTGTTGTTTTGCAGGTCAGAGGAGAGCACGCCCAGGCCGTGCTCATCAGCACGGCCGTGCCACGATCAGACCAACTTATTAATTGGCGCCCCTCTTTGAAGAGCACGCTTTCAAACTCTCTCTTTTCCACCCCGCACGCCCTGGCCGTCACCTCTTTTCTCCCAAACTTTCCCTTTTCTTCTCCCTTTTCTCTCAAATCAAACACTTTCCACCCAAAATTTTCACATAATCAACTCCAACAATGCCTCCTAGATACAAACGTAGCAGACCCGCATCCTCCATTACTGCTCGAAACCGCGCAACTACGCGATCTTCCACGGCTCCTCAACCTCCTTCACCTCCTGCACTTCCATTCGAATTCGCCTCATCCGATCAACAAGAAAGGTACACAAAATTGTCTCTTCGACCTATTCTACCGAATAGATTTATTGATGAGACTGCCTTAGCGCAAGTGGGTCTTAGGGATATTGTGTTAGACCCTCTTAAGAGAATAGGATGGGGGGAATTTATTGATATGAAGGACTTAGTCTATGCCCCTCTAACTCTAGAATTTCTGAGTTCCTATCGCGCTTTTATTCCATTATTGCCTAATTCACCACCAAGCAGGGTTAACTTTAGGCTTCTTAGTCAAGACTTTGAACTAACTGTGAATGAAATTAGCCACATTTTTGGGTTTCCTACAGACAATACCCAGATACAAATATCTAGTGATTTTAGTGCGCGTAATACTTGGAAAAATTTGACAGGTGAAGTGAATTACAATCCTAGATATTCTAAAGCATCCAAATTAAAAAAACCTTCCTTGCGCTACATTCACAAATTCTTATCTAATTCCATTTTTGGAAGGAGTGAAAGCGATGGGGTGCTAAGTTTGAACGAATTATATTTTCTGTGGGCTATTGAGAATGGGGTTTTATTGAATGTTGGTTATTGGCTCTGCCAAAAATTTGGAAAGGTAGCTGGAGCCGACAAGGGGGCCATAATGGTGGGATGTTTTGTAACTCGGATTGCTAGATACTTACAGGTTTGGAACCCGGCTAGGCCAATTTATGATAGTATAGGAGGAGGGCGTAGTACTAGACTGGACCTAGATGTTATGATACATATGAAACTGATTGAAAAAGTCGGGGATACATATCAAGTAGTAGGCGCCCTAGAGGCTAATCCTGATGATGCAGGAGCAGAGGCAGCCGGTGGAGCTAACATGGAAGAGGATAATCCTCCTCCTTTTCCTTCTTCTTTTGGTGCAGGTACATCGGGTGCTGGCCCATCGTTCCAAGGCACATCCAACATGTCAAATGATGAAGTCCTTGCAAGGATGATGTCTCGAATGGACCTCTTTGACACGCGCCTTAGCGGAATGGAAACAATGATCACAGACCGTTTCCAGTCCATTGAGATCATGAATGGCAGTCTTGATTCTAAGATGGATACCATGCAAGGACAACTGCAGACCATCCTCCAGTTTCTGCAGCCACCCCCACCACCAGAAAATTGATGGATTTCTCTTTTCTTTTCTGTTTTTGTTTATGTTTCTTTTGTTCTAATACATTGTCTTGGTTGCTTTCACTTTAGTTTATTTGTTATTTGAATTTTTATAACCTCTTAGTAGTTTTTGTTCTTAATGTTAAGTTGCTCCTTTAGCTAAGACACTTTCCACCACCTTTCTATTGTATTGTTCAATACAATGTTGGTAAGTTTTTCTTCTTCTCTCTTACTGCTTTTCTTCAAGTAATGAAATAAGTTTGGGGAATTTATACACATTGGGGACAATGTGATTGATTGAATTGGGGGAAGGGAATTTTAGCTAAAAATTTTTGTTGTTTTTGCTTAACATGGTTGGAATGATTACAAGTAAGCTTGAAGATTCTCATATCTAGTAATAAGTGTTAAACATAATTGATTCTCAATTCTAGCATATTTAAGTTTTGAATTTGAAATTTTGATTTAAATATGTTCATTGATCTAAATTATTTGTTTCTAGAGTTTTAAACACTGATTTTTATGAGAGTTATGATATATAGGCGTGTTTCACTCTAAAGTATTTTAAACCTCGGCATTCCTAGAACAAAACTTAGAAATCCCTTCGAGGCGAAAAATTTAAATGTTTACTTTTTGAAAGAGATGATTTAGGCAATTTTTTTTTTGAAACCTATATTTAGCCTAGACCACCTAAATTAAAAATATGACTCTTGAAACCAACTTTGAAGCCTAAAAACCGTAAATTTTTCTTCTTCACCCTCAATAAACCAAGCCATTAAAACCAAAATTCAATTTTCCTACCCTAAGTACAAAGGATTGTATGATTGAAAGATTCGATTTTTAATTAGAATGTAGCAACAAAAGAGGGAGAATTCATCAAATAATACTAGCAAATAAAGAAAAGAAGAAAGATTCAAGAAAGAGGCACATGAAAAGCAATCAAAAGAATTCAAGAAAAAAAATAGAAAAAGGCAAGGAAGAAAAGTGCCAAAAATATTAAGAAAAGACCTTGTCCAAGATGCCTCTAGCTAGTAAGAAAGTTTCAAAACAAGACACTCCCTAGAACTGGAAAAAGTTTAATTAAAATAGAATCTTGAAAGTTATACATTCTTTTGTACTTTTTGTCTACATTTTTTCCCTTTCTTTGATTAAGCAAAGTTTACACCAAGAAAGCCCCGTTACAACCCAAAATAAAGACCTTCTGATCTTTTAATCGTATGCATTTAAATCGTGGAGAAAGGATGACTAATTCTGCATATGGGAATGCCACTTTTGCTCTATCAATTGTCTTATTTTTAAATGCTTTAGATGATTCATGTCCTGTTTATCATAATTCGAATAAGTATTAGTGTTGACAATCTCTTTAAACTTGTATTTTACTCAATGAATGTGTTTTATTCAAAAATAAAAATCAAGCTTAAGTATGATTAGCATGGAGAACGATTGAGTTTATTCACTTGTTTACTAATCATGATATCTTGAAAGATTATTAAAATCATCTCCAACCATGTTAAACTAAGTGTCATCAAATTATTTTTCTTTTAGTTTTGTTGCTTGAGGACAAGCAATGGTTTAAGTTTGGGGAATTTTGATAAGTATAAATTTTATAGTGTTTTTAATATAGTTTTTATTAGAATTTTAGTAAGTTTTTATTGCTTTAATTCGATTTTTAAATCACTTTTAGTATAATTGTGTTCAAAAGCTTCCTTGACTTTTAATCCGCTTGATCTAAGAGAAAATTACAGGAATTTGGCGCAGAAAAGAGCTTTATATCACAAGGCACTTGACTTCTAGCACGCCCTAGCCGTGCTAAGTGGCACGCCCAAAGTCGCGAGCGCGACATTCACAAGCGCGAGCGCGACAATTAGAAAAGAGAGTCAGAAGATTTGCAAAGAAAAGTCGCGAGCGCGACATTCGTATACGCGGGTGCGAGCTGAAGTCGCGAGCACGACATTCATATACGCGGGCGCGAGAAAGCACCTTTGAGAGGCAGAAAGTTTGCCAGCAGAATACGCGAGTGCGATATTCATATGCGCGGGCTCGAGAAAGCACCTTTGAGAGGCAGAAAGAAGCACGCCCTGCCTGTGCTCTGTAGCACGCCCGTGCCTCAGGACTTCACTAGCCCGTGCTACCAAGCACGCCCCGTGCTTCACTAGCCAGACCTCCAGACTACAGCACGCCCAGCCCGTGCCATGAAGCACGCCCGTGCTGCCCAGGCGGAACCAGCGTGAATTTAATACGCAAATCAAGCTCTTTCTCACATGGGCCGACTTCAGGGAGTTTCCTAAACACACTAAACAAGACTTGGACCTATTCTTAGGGAAAAAGGAGTCCTAATCAAGAAGAAATCAAGAACCTAAACAGTCATGATCTCCTATAAAAGATTTTGCACTAAATAAGGATTCTATTTCCTAAAAGGAGTCAAACTTGCCTTCAGGAGCTCTATATAAAGAGAAGAACTATTCATAGCAGGGATCGTTTTTCTTTGTACACTTCTTTACATAGTTCTCTCTTCTCAAAGATTTCAAGCTTCAAATAATTGTGCTAAGATTCAAGGAAGCCATCAACATAGTTGTGATACAGTTTTTATTCTAAACTTTTCATCTTGTTTCTTTCTTTATTATTGTCTTTAAATATGATGAATGATTCAAGTGTGATTGAGTTTAATTTAATTACTATGTCTAGCTAAACTTTTATACTAGGGATTTGATGTAATTTAATTCGATTCCAGCTTATAATATTAGATTTATTTTTCTTTGTTCTTGTTATAACTTATTATTGTGCTTAAGGCTTCCAGGCAGAAAAATTCCCCTGGATTGAATTATTTCAATAACATCATTCGGGAGAAGGGTTATTGATATGAATAAGGTAATAATTTACTTGAGAATAATAACTTGATGTGGAAACTATATGGTTTGACTCAAGGGGGGGCTTTCATAAGTTAATAAAGTATTAAGTTGTGAATTCATAAAACAACCATAAAACCTAATGATCTGATTCATGTTTAATTTCACTATTAATATAGGTGATTAAATTGGATTAGAATAGCTAACAATAAATCGGGAGAGCTTGTTAGTAACCTTAGGGTTGTTTTCTCCTACTTGAACAATTAAACTTGATTAATGAACTAATAGAACAAGCTGGATAGAATTAAATGAAATCAAATTCCCTAGTAGCTTAATCCCCTGATTTCTTTTCACCTAAATTTTGTGTTTGATCTCTTTTACTTTGAATTTTATTTACTTTACAGCGATCTCTTTTATTTACTTTACAGGGTTATTTCTGGATACAGATGGAAGGTGACTGTGTTCAGTATGTGCGTCATTGCAAAGCTTGCCAATACCATGATAATAAAAGCCACTTACCTGTTGTTGAACTCCATCCGACAACTCCTTCCTGGCCTTTTTCTGCATGGGGTATAGACGTCATCGGCAAAATTTCGCCAGCAGCATCGAACGGCCATCAGTATATATTGGTTGCAGTTGACTATTTCTCTAGATGGATTGAGGCTCAATCTTACAAAATCTTAACTGCTAAACATATGGCTAGATTCATTGAACAGAACATTTTCTGTCGCTATGGTGTTCCCCATCACATAGTTATAGATAACGGTTCTCATTTCCAAGCAGATGTTGGCCAATTGCTTTATAGATATAAGGTTGAGCATCACCATTCTTCTTCTTATCGCCCTCAGGCTAATGGTGCAGTAGAAGATGCGAATAAGGAGATCAAAAGAATTCTGTCAAAGATGTGTGAAAGGTACAGAAGCTGGGCTGAGAAACTTCCTTTCGCGCTCTGGGGGCATCGCACTACATTCAAATCAGTAAACGGAGCTTCTCCTTTCGAACTAGTATACGGAATGGAGGCAATGTTACCAATAGAGCTCGAAAAGAAGTCTCTCAGGGTATTGGTAGAAGCTGGTCTGACCGAAGAGGAATGGGTCAAGAAAAGATATGAAGATTTGGCGCTCCTAGATGGAAGAAGATTGAATGCTCGATTCCAGGATCAGATGAGAAAAAGAAGAATTGCTCGTTTCTACAATAAACGAGTACATCCAAGGGCATTAAAGAACGGAGATTTGGTTTTGATCAGATTATTGGATCACGAAGCCCAGAATCATCCTGGTGGGAAATTTAAGCCCAACTGGCATGGCCCGTTCAGAGTTCACAAGTTACTAGCAAAAGGCGCCGCTGAATTGGTCACCATAGAAGGAGAGCCTGTCAAACGAATTGTCAATCAGGATCAAATGAAGAGATTTTATGCCTGAAATGATGATTTCGATTAAAAAAAAAATCAGCTAAGTTGAAAACCCGAAAGGGCGGCTTAGGTAAAAATTAAGCTTGCTAGGTTGAAAACCCGAAAGGGCGGCCTAGGCAAAAGTTAGAGCATGAATAAGAATGATAATAAAACAAAATTTTTAGGATCAACGCGTGGTGCTTAGTTTAAATGTAGAATCCATGCCATGCGTTCGTGATAAATTTGTGATTGGTTGCTCAACGTCATCAACTCGACTCGAGGGAGAATAGGAAATGGAATAGTTAGAGCAAATGACCATTGTATTAAAATAAATTCTTTTCACTTCTATATAATGTTGAAAAGAAGTAAGATCAATAATGGATTTGAACTTCAAAATTTTTCTTTTTTTGTTTCGGGGTTGTGGTCGAAGAATGCAAGACCTTCCTCTCTGCTCCTTTAAACAAAGATCGACTCATCTAGTTTAAAATGTTCGGCTGATGGTCCTGCCTAAACAATGAACTCTTGTAAGACATTAATCGGAGGGACGAGTACCACTTTCTCAGTGATTTTCCCGGAAAGATCAATATGAAACCTTGAATAAACCTTAGTACGCGTATAGGTTCATGCATACATAAAGGAGTTACATTTGTTATTTTTGTCTGATTTATGCAGGTAATAAAATAGTCACCCCATTCTTTGCTATTTCCTAGTGTAAGCTTTTATCTTTATAGAATAATTTTTCTTATGAGCTTTCATTTATTAACCCGAGGGCGGGAGGCCCAAATAACTAATGCCACAAACAATTTCGAAAAAAAAAAGTTTGTTGTCTGTTGTTGATTCATGTCTGCAGGAAACAGGAATTAATAAAGACAGGACCATCGGCATCATTAATTAAAAGGAGAGCAGATATATTCAAATAAAAAGCTCATGGCCTGAGTACAAAAAAACAAAACAAACAACAAATTATTCCAGTGGGGCCCATCAGCAGAGGCCAAACCTCACAAGAGCATGACATCATTATGGGGTAAAGAACCAGTTGGCATATGCGGGTGTCACGGTATCTTGCATCATTCCTTCATCTAAATACACGATGTTTCGATTTCGCCAACGGTCAGCCAAATTGGTCAACAGATGTGATGTTATCAGACCGCTCTCGAAGTTATGGACTCTGGGAACACGCTGTATCATCCCATATTGATGGCTGATCCTATCAGGAAAATAGGCCATGGAACAGTCTAGACTGGCATACAACACATAGTTGAGATTCATACTTCCGATCGTGACCAGTCTAATCCTCCACCAAGGACAAGTCCACCGAATAGTAGGGTTACCACCAAAATCGAAACGTCTCCGAGACCGAGATTGAAAAAGGGCAGTCCCGTAGGTCGGAATCAAGCGAGCTGGAACCGGAGGAATCAGGCTTAATTTGTCCAGAGCCCAGGCTTGCAATAGCAGTGGACAACCGCGATGATGAACGTTGAAGTCGACGATGTGAAGGGCAATATCCCTAACCCAACACATTGTTTCTCCCATAATCATCATAAAGACAGTATGATGGTACAATTGCATGTCACGGACAACGGTCAGAAGTCGGAAATCTCCAATTCCAGGTTGGCGATTTTTCATGGCATACACATTCAATAGCAAGAAACAGCAAGCTCGGATCCAAGGGAGATCTAGATCAGTAGACGAAACCCTGTTCAAGAAAGGTTCCAAAGGAAGGCCTTGATCCACATTTATGCCATCAGGAAGGTAAACCGGACACAAGGCCGCAATCTCAGCTAGGTCATACCTAGGACCTGGGGGTAAAGCCGGAGTCTCGTCATGATCAGGATGATGATCCATCACGGCACACATTTCCTCATAGGTCAGAGTCACTTCAGAGTCTTCAAACTGGAAAACCATGGTGTTAGGATTAAAATGAGTAACAAGCCAAGATAAGAAACCATAGTCAGGTTTTAAGTCTTTGAAATATTTCAGCCAAACGAGCTGGTTCATAGGAGGAACTTGCCATAGATCGTCAGGAATGGATTGGACAAAGGATGAGACTTGGTTTCTGAAGGCCATGGAAAAGGATTATTCGAGAGACTGGTCTGTGTTGAACGTTGGATGTGAAGGAGATGTGAAGTAAAACCCCATTTATAGAAGGGTAAAGGGACCGATGAGCGAAGCATCGTCATTGTCCGACATAATGTCCACTGTCAAGGGTAGTTGGAAGGACATTCATGTATGGACTGCTCGGGTTGGTGAGCACTTAAACCCGCATGGATAAGTAAGAAGGACGGTTTGTACAATGAGGAGGTTGAATCTTTATGACCACGTTAATCGTCCTGTCAGGTAAGTAGTACGATCCACTGTTATTTAGTAATTGATTTTTGTCGTATTTCATTTTAAATCCATTATTTTATCCTTTATCTATTTCATTTTTTTATTTCATTTATAATAAATTGGTCCATGGACCACTAACAAGGTGGACCGCTTTTGTAAATAAATGGGACACCGTCCTCTTTTTCGTGTTTTTGTATTTGTGTTTTATTTTTGCAGGAACAAGACTTCACAGTTGTAAAATATAAACACAAATGACAGTATAATAAAAGCAAAATATCATGGAAATGTAAATAATATCATATAAAAATAATAACATAACTGTACAGTCCTCCTAAAAATAATAAAATAATATAACATTTATAAATGTTCAAAAAAATGTCAAAAAGTGGATGAGACGCGGAGCAGGACTACCGCCGCTTACGGCTCGGACCAGCAGCAGCCGCAGGGGGTGGAGACAGTGGCGCATCATCGGAAGAAGAGCCATCCTCACCCTCCTCGGAAGAGTCGAGCGGGATGCCCTCAACCTCTAGCCTCGTTCGCAGCCGCTCTACCTCCGTCTGGAGTCGGCTCACAGCGCTAGACTAACGAGCCTGGTGCCTCCGCAGTCTATCGATCTCCAGGTCCTGAAAAAATAAAGATGTGTAAGAAGAAAATAATAATAAGAAGGAAGAAGGATAAGACACAGGAAGACTGTACTCACCCGCTCGTGAACATCAGAGTAGAGCCGACCAATGTAGGATCGGGCAAACCCAAACCGCTGGCAGATCTCCTGATACCTCTGGGCCGGCACCTGCAAACAAGAAACGTCCATTAAAAAAAAAAGCTATTCAGGTAAAGTGCTTTTAACTTTGTAAATTCAGTTTATAACTTACATGTGTAGTATGCTCAGGGTCCAGCTGCACCGAGGAGGAGCCTGCCGAAGATCAGCAGGAATGATGATGCCCGATCCCAAGCCGAGACCAGGGTCCAGCACCACCTCCATGTCCGGTGGGAACGGGACGTCACCCAGTACTACACCGGCCGGTCCAGCCGGAGCAGCCGCATCACCCACCTCAGCCGCTGCCTCTGCTCGGTAGTGAGCCGTAGTCTTATGCATTAAGTTACAGAGAAAATGATGGCATCAGTGATCTGAAACAGTGAAGATAATAATGAAAATAAATAAGGCAGAAGATCAGCAAAGTCACCTGCGTGTACTCAAGAATCTCGGGAAGCCGCGCCTGCATCCAAGAGGCGAAGTAAGAGGGGAAATCACCGACGGATAGAAAATCGTTCGCTGAGAAACCTCTGTACTCCACCTCCAAGTCCTCCCGGGTCAAGCCCTCCAGGAGACACATGTGCCGAGGAGGGGCATGAGGCACCCTCCGCTGTGCTGGAGCTATCGGAGTGTCAAAAATTCTCTCTCCGAGGAAGTACCGGTCAGCCCAGTATCCCCGCATCAGCAGACTCGACCGGGTGTGCAACCCAGCCACCTCCCGGCCCGGGTAGGTCCTCCAGGCCTCGCATTCCCAAGGAGTCAGGAACAGCTGCAAAAGAATAAGGAATCAGTAATTGTTGTGCATTAAAATAAAAAGAGAAAGAGCTAAGCTAAGCAT
Source organism: Jatropha curcas (assembly GCF_041381405.1). Classification (NCBI taxonomy): domain Eukaryota; kingdom Viridiplantae; phylum Streptophyta; class Magnoliopsida; order Malpighiales; family Euphorbiaceae; genus Jatropha; species Jatropha curcas. The sequence continues at coordinate 13,848,954 of NC_143154.1, read as the reverse complement.
TCAGGGTTTCTGTTTGTACTTACATCAGACAGCTCCCGATCATTAAGGAAGCTCCGCCAGTACTCAAGATCCTCGCTAATGGCATAAGTGTGATGGCAATGGGCCAGATAACGAGGAATCCTCCTAGACTCGACCGGAGAGTCACAACTCGGACCGCCCGGATAGATACAGTACTCGTAGGACCATAACTGCAGTAGAGAAAGAAATGACATCAGTTAGTTGAACAGTTGAAAATGATAAAGAAGAAACCGAAGAGTGAAAGAATGTTACCTCCAGAGGCTGGATGAACAGCAAGTTCGACTCACCGCTACCACAAGTCCAGACATCCAGACCGTGATAGAGATGAGCCAAACCGAGTGTGGCCCAGTCAAAGGACCCGACCTGGCTCAAATCCCGCAGACATGCCAGCATCGCCGGGTCTCCCTTATTCTGGGAGGTGCATAGCAGTTGGGACGAGATGATGTAAAACAAGAAGGACCGAGCAGCCTGGTCCCTCTCCTCCCGAGTATACGCAGGAGCAGCAGGTCGGGCCTCCTCCGGCAACTCCCTCCAAGCAGCCAGTCTGGTCCTGATCCTCTCGGCCCAGAACTGGAAAACCATCTCATAAGACATACATCCATGCACAGTGTACCGGGTCTGTGTGGTGACACCGAGCAGAGAGCAGACTAGCTGAGCACCGAGAGTAGCCGTCTAGTACCGAGCATCCAGCGGGGGAATCGGGCCAGTGAAGCGCAGACCGGTGATGGTAGCATAGTCTACGGGCGTCAGGGTCATCTCGCCGAACATGAAGATGAAGGTGTGAGTGCAATCGTTCCACCGCTCCATCAATGCATATCGCATAGCGGGCGAGAAACGAGGCTGTGTGCGGCGCAATCCTGCAGCGTAGTCCCCGAAGCCTGCAGCGACGACCCGAGCTCACATAGGCGGGTCCAGCAAGTCCCAGAAAGCGGAAGCATCAATGGCCGACCCACCAGAATGGGCCTTGCCCAGATTAACCTGTAAGAAATTTCCAATTTCAATAAATATCATACTAACAATTGTTCAACTTCTTCTATGGCAGGAAAAATAAAAACCCAAGTTTCGGTTTGAACCGTAGCTGCGTCACGCAACTACAAAGCCGCATCACGCGTCTACACAGTTGCGTCACGCAACTCGAACCAAGTTGCGCACCTTGAAGCACAGTTGTGTCGCGCACCTCAGCGCCCGCGCCACGCCACGCCACTCCACAGCTAAGTCACGTAACTGTTCGAAGTTTAGCACCCTAAAGAACAGATGCGCCACGCAACTCAAAAGCTGCGCCACGCATCTCGACAGTTGCGTCTGTGAACCCCTCCCCAAAACATCAAATGCATATGGATGCATGTGACTAAGGAAGAAATGCACATGATGTGTGTGAGTCGCCACCTTGTTTAATTATTTTAGGGTAAACTAGGAAAAAACCCTAAGTGACTCCAATTTTAATTAACCTAATTACTAGATTAATTAACCCAAAGTTAAAGCATGGTCTACGAACCCGAGGTGGATCCCGAGACTATGTCATGCTGATGAACTAACTAAAACAATGAATGATTTGCAGGGTAAATGATGTAATTGGACCAATGGAAGTGTTTATGTGATTTTGACTTGCCGCTCAGGGTTAAATCCCTAACGTGCCTACGTACTTCCGTTTGAATGGAAGATCAAAGTCAACGTAGTTCGATAGGCCTTCTTTGAAGGGCTTTGAAGGTGTATGCTTAATGCATGAGTGTGTGTATGCTTTGTGCATTTTTGTTTAGGCATTTTGCCAAAGAGGTTGATTGATCCGTTGAGGCGTTTGTTGCCAAAAGGAAGTGTTTGATTGGGCTTATTGTTGCCAAAAATGGTTGTCGGGCGATTTGTCGCCAAAGTTGATATTTGGGCTTATTATTGCCAAAATTGATGTTCGGGCTTATTTGTTGCCAAAATGATTGATTTTAAGGCTTTTAGCCAAAATGAGTTGATTTAGGCAATTCGTTTGCCAAAAGTGTTGATTGGGCGATTGTCGCCGAAATTGATTGATTTTAAGGCTTTTAGCCAAAATGTGTTGATTTAATTGTAGACAATTTGTTGTCAAAACGTGATTGATTAAGGCTTTTTAGCCACAATTATTGATTAATTGGACTTAAGCCGGACTGTTCGAAATAAAGGCAATTAAACCGTAGTTATTAATTAACTAGGCTTTTTTTTTTAGCCAATATTATCGGATTTAAGCTTAACACCACGATTATTGATTAACCGGGCATTTAGCCTAAATTTATTTATTTGAGGCAGTTTATTTGCCTAAAGATGTCATGAATGCATTTATGCAGTTGTAGAATTATTAGGAGTAGAAGAGAAGCATGCATGAAGTGCTAAAATTAAATAAGCAGAGTTTAGTTTATGTACCTGATTTAATCGTCGACCGCTTCTTAACTCCAGGTTAAGCTTCCGATTATGGATGACTTTTCAGCTGATTCAGCCATTACCCCGGGCGTTACCCGAGCCGTCCTTAGGGCTTGGGTTAGAGATCATCGTATGGTTAGGCCTTTACCTAATCCTGCCAGTGTTCAGACTTCTCCTGAGTATCGGGCTTGGTTCATTACTGCTGTCTAGCCGATTGAGAGACTAAGGAGGACTGCACTGCTGAGTGTACTCGAAGGTTGGGTTCAGGCTGACGCTGATGATGAGGTTGGGATTGGTGAGGAGATTGTGCTGGCTCCTCGGACAGGCGAGGTTGGACAGAGTTTAACAGCTAGGGATGACTCAGAGGATGTTGCTCCACGAAGGAGACGGGACACCTAGACTCCTATAGGCTTTTGGACTTTATTGTTGTTTTTTTACTTTTGTTTTGGCTTTGGATTTTGGATGTTTTGCTTTTTTGGCTTTTATTTGAGACTCTAGTTTAGACTTTATTATTTATTTGGACTTTTTGCTTTCCGCCTGACTTTGGGCTACTATTGGAATGAGATTTTGACTTTTTAGCTTAAATTGAGAATATCATTTAGCTTTCCAAGCATTTTCCAACTTTATTCATTCAAGCTCTTATTTTTGCCTAAGCCGCCCTTTTCGGGTTTTCGACTTAACGAGCTACCCATTTTTGCCTAAGCCGCCCTTTTTGGGTTTTCAGCTTAGCGGGCCCCTACTTTTGCCTAAGCCGCCCTTTCTGGTTTTCGACTTAGCGGGTTTTTTCTTTCTTTTTTTTTCCTTTTCTTTTTTCTTTTTTTTTTCTCTCCCCCCTTTTTTATTTGGCAAAGAAGAATGAAATTATGAAATGATTTTTTTATTAATGTTTAGACCGTGCCCAATGAGGGCTGCCTAGATATCTCCGATATATAATTTCTTTTTTCCGAGGAGAATCAGGTCTAATGTAGCTCTTTTTACATTATGCAAATGATTACAATTACACAAAATATCTTTTTAACTGATCCAAATTACATGGATTTGTGAATTTCAAACCATCCAAATCAGTCAAAATAACGGCTCCGCCAGATAGTATCTTCTTCAACACATAGGGTCCAGCCCAATGAGGACGAAACTTCCCACGTGGGTCTATGATTGGCTGTCTAATTTCCTTCAAGACCAAACAACCTTCTTCTAGTTTCCGGTCTTTGACCTTCTTATTAAAATGTCGCGCCATTCTTCTTTGATAGACTTGAGTTTGGTGGATTGCTCACAGTCGCTTTTCATCCATACCCAAGAGTTGCAAATGATAATTCTCAGCCCAATCTGCTTCGCTGATCTGGCTTTCCCGGATAATTCTCGCCGACTGAACTTCCAGCTCAATAGGCAACACTGCTTCCATACCATATACTAAGGAAAACGGGGTTGCCCCAGTAGGCGTTCTAATTGAAGTTCTGTATCCCCACAAGGCATTTGGTAATTGTTCGTGCCAAGCTCTATGCTTTTGAACTGTCTTCTGCAAAATGACTTTTATAGCCTTGTTTGCAGCCTCTACTGCCCCATTTGTTTGTGGACGATAGGGTGAAGACTTGTGGTGCTGAATTTTCTTTTGCTTCAGTAGGTTCGAAAATTCGCTTTGAAAGTGAGACCCGTTGTCAGTAATGATCTGGAATGGCATTCCATATCGACAAAGGATGTTGGTATGAACGAACTGTGCTACCTTCTTAGCATTCAAGACCGAATAAGAGGCTGCCTCAATCCACTTAGTGAAATAATCAACAGTAACCAGGATGAATTGATGGCCATTGGAAGCCTTTGGATGGATCTTTCCGATCACGTCTATGCCCCAAGTTGCGAAAGGCCATGGTGAAGCAATGGGATTCAGATTGACCGGAGGCTGCCTTTGCAGCTTGGCAAAAATCTGACACTCATGGCACTTCTACGCGTGCCTCACGCAATCTGTATTCATGGTTGACCAGTAATAACCCAGGTTCACAATTTTTCGAGCCAAGGCTATCCCGTGCAAGTGTGGACCGGACTCCCCATTATGTAAGGAATCCATGATGGTTTGAGCTTCTCCCTCATCAACGCACCTTAGGTGCAGGCCATTCCAACTTCTCTTATACAGGACTCCCCCAGTAAGGAAATATCCAGATGCTAACTGTCTCAATGTCCATTGATCAGTCTTGGTGGATCCCTTCGGGTAGGCTTCATTCTGAAGATAGTTCTGTATGTCCCAAAACCAGGGCTTGTCATCGACCAAATTCATGATATGTGCCGGCTGTTTCTGGAGCCGAACTGTCAGAGGTCGAATGACTTGGTCTCCCCCCACATTAACCATGGAGGCTAAGGTAGCCAGAGCATCAGCAAACTGATTTTTGGCTCGCGGCAAGTAGTGGAAGCATAATTCTTCAAACTGTTGAGCCAATTCGTCCAAGCATTGCAGGTAAGGAACCAAACGCTCTTCCTTAATTTTCCATTTCCTTAGAGCTTGAGAGACTATCAGATTGGAATCTCCGAAAACCTTAAGGACTTTTATTTCTTTTTCCAGGGCTGCTTCTAACCCCTTTATGCAGGCTTCATACTCTGCTTCGTTGTTGGTACAGTCAAAATCTAGTTTGACTGCGATTGGGACGTATTCTCGACAAGGAGTTTTGAATACGACTCCAACCCCATTTCCATGGTAGTTTGAAGCTCCGTCGAAGTACATCTCCTAGACTTCACTTTCCAAGCTCAACAAGTCTTCATCAGGAAATTCTACCTCCGGCATTTGGTCTTCGACCGGTAATTCTACTAACTGATCAGCCAAGGCTCCGCCTTTCACTGCCTTTCGTTGTACAAATTTTAAATCATAGGCCGCGAGCACCGACACCCATTTAGCCATTTTACAGTCAAGAACCGGGCTCTCCATAAGGAATTTCAAGGGGTTCGATTCAGAAATGACATATATGGTGTAAGACGAGAGGTAGTGCTGTAGCTTTGTACAAGCCCAGACTAGAGCCAAACACAACTTCTCGATCTTATTGTATTTTAGCTCATATTCCAGCATCCTCTTGCTAAGGTAATACACGGCTTTTGCTATCCTTGTATCTTCTGCTTGTTGAGATAGCATTGCACCCATCGCTTCTTCTGTCACTGATAGGTACAATAGCAAAGGCTTTCCTAGCCTTGGTGGCTATAAAACTGGTGGGGATAGCAGATATTGCTTGACTTGGTCGAAAGCTTTCTGACAATCCTCATTCCATTTGACTGCTACTCCTTTCCTAAGTAATTTGAAAATCGGACCACAAGTATCGGCCAACTGATTGATGAACCGGCTGATGTACTGTAGCCTTCCCAGGAAACCCCGAACTTCCTTTTCTGTCTGAGGTGCTGGCATTTCCAGAATAGCTTTGGCTTTCGAAGGGTCAATCTCTATGCCCTTCCGACTGACCATACGCCCCAGAAATACTCCGGATGTAGCTCCAAACAGACATTTTGCCGGGTTGAGCTTCAAGTTGTACTTTCGAAGTCTAAGGAAGAACTTCTCAAGTGTTGTTGTGTGTTCTTCAGCTGTTTTTGATTTAACGACCATATCGTCCATGTACACTTCTACTTCTTTATGAATCATGTCGTGGAAGATGGTCGTCGCCATTCTTTGATAAGTTGCCCCGGCATTTTTGAGCCCAAAAGGCATGACCCTATAGCAGTAGGTTCCCCACTCCGTGATGAATGCCATTTTCTCCTTGTCCGGCAAATGCATCATTATCTGATTGTACCCGACAGCGAGATCAGTCAAGGAGACCATCTCGTGTCTAGCCATTCGGTCAACCAGCAAGTCAATGTGCGGCAGGGGGAAGTCGTCCTTTGGACATGCTTTATTCAAATCCTGGTAATCCACACACATTCTGACTTTGCCATCTTTCTTCGGCACCGGCACAATGTTTGCTAGCCACGTTGGGTAGGCAATGGGTTCTATGAACTTGTTCTCCAGTTGCTTGGCAACTTCCTCCTTGATTTTCAAGGACCATTCTATCTTCATCCTTCTTAGCTTCTGTTTCACCGGCTTAGCCTCAGGATATACCGGAATCTTGTGCACCACTATTGCTGGGTCTATTCCCGTGATGTCACTCGACTTCCACATGAAGCAATCGGTAAAATTCTTCAAACATCCACTGACCTATTCCCTATTCATACAATCGGATGCAATGTATGTGTGTTCATTTTCTTCTTTGCCAATCATTATTTTTTCTTTTTCATTTTTTATTTCATTTATTTGATTATTACTTTTGCTTGGAAATGCTTGGAAAGATAGACACGCGGGGTAGAAAAAAATTTGCAAGCCTTTATTGATTATGACGGAATCGTCATCAAAAATTACATCAAATTTGAAATCTGGATCTTCTAGATTCGACACAGATGACTCAAAACTGGACTCTGACTCGGTTTCAGACTCGGGGTCAGACTCAGACTCAATACAGGACTTGATTACAGAGTTAGGTACTAGGTTTGACTCGGGAGGGGGTTTATCAGCAGCGCGCTCCTCCTCGGCGTACCAGTTGTTGAGAGGTCCTTCATTCGGCTTGATCAGGTTGAGCAGGTCTTGATTCCCATCATTTCCTGTGATAACCACAACCTCATCAAAGAGACTAGGCTGCATGAAGTCTTCTGTTTCCAGTTCGGTTATTGTTCCGGGCTTGTTGCCCCAGACATCTGAGAATATCTCTAACCCAGGCAGCATCTTCTTAGCGGTCGGGCAGCAAAATGGTTCTCGAAAGCCACAGTAAGGAACTGCTTCTCCCGGTTTGCAGAAGTAACTGTTCAGAGTCAGAAGGTAAGGCCGTATCTATACACTCTCCTTCCTTCCCCTTCTGGTTCTCTTAGCTCGGTCTTCATTAGTGGGCTCATAACCCAGTCCAAAGGTCCCTTCATTCACTGGACACTCCCAGGCTTGCAGTTTGGGGTATGTTTTCCCGGATCTGGCCATAACTATTCTTGGCAAATAGGACATATTAAGCATCAAAGGCACTATGCAGTTTATTTGTACCGTTTCGAAATCAAAGAGAATTCGAGAGTTTGCAGTCTTTCCTTCTATGAACTGCACAGTGTCATACTGAAATCCCGAGAGGGGCAAGTTGGCAGTTTCAGGGTTGACCTCAAAGAGAGGCTGGCCCTTTGGTTTCTTAAGCTGGCTGTAGTCATCCCCCTGAATGGTGATAACTTTGTCCTCATAGGGAAACTTGACCTTTTGGTGCAAGGACGAGGGTACTGCCTTAGTGTGGTGTATCCATGGTCGGCCCAGAAGCAGGTTGAAGCTAGTTGGTACATCAATTACTTGGAATGGGACTTCCATCACAGCTAGCCCGACTGTTAACTTCAGCGTAGCAACCCCCAACACTTCCCTTCGGGTGCTGTCATAGGCTTTCACTATCTGGTCAGATGGGGTGAAATCTGTTTCCTCCAACCCTAGGCAGCTGGCTACCCTTAGTGGGCAGACGTTTAGTGCTGAACCATTGTCAATGAGAACCATGGGCACAGTTTTGTCTCTGGTTTGAACCGTGACGTAAAGGGCATTGTTGTGACTGCCTCCCTCCTTGGGCAAGTCATCATCAAAAAACCCGATGCTTTGCATTTTAGATGATTGGGTGAGGGTGGACACTAGCACTTCAGGGCTAACCTCTACCGATGTCTGAAGTTGGCTCAAAGCCTTGCAAAGAGCTTGGCGATGAGGAAAGGATGATGCCAACAGTTCCCAAATTGATACCTTAGCTTGAGTCTTTTTTAGCTGTGCAAGTACCGGGTCCTCCTTTGGCTCCTCTACCCTCTGGGAGGGCTTATTTTGGATTTTATCCAGGACCAATGGTTCATATTGCCTTCCGCTCTTGGTGATGGCGTCGACCTCTTCAGTTAGGTCATTCAGATCCATGACACAAATGTTATTCATTTATAGGAACAGTTCGAAAGGATCGATCAGTTCCTGGTCAGCCATTATAGCATTTACCCCGTGATTTGGTAAGGGGTTAGTGCTAATGTTAGGCTTGCTTCTGGGAATAATTGAATCGTTATCCACCAGATCCTGGATGCGGTTCTTGAGTGTCCAGCATGCTTGAGTCTTATGCCCTTATCCCTGATGATACTCACAGTATTCATCAGCCCTGTAGTTCCTTGGTAACGGATTGGGAGGCGGCCTTGCTTCCAAAGGCTTGATGTAGTTGGCCTTTACAGCCTCTCGGAAAACCAAAAGGATTAGCATCTCGAGATCAGTATAAGTTCTTCTGGACTGATTGCCATTTCTCATATTCCCCACACGTAAAGGGTTAGTGGGGGTGATGCTTGCCACTTCGTGGACTTTGCCAGGTTGGCTAGGTTTCTTATATTTGGAGGTTCCTGAGTCTTCTTTTAGTTGCCCCATTTGAATCAGATCTTCTACTTTCGTAGCAGTGACAATGAGCGACTGAAACGTGGGTAGATATTGGGTTCGTAGTTGTTGCTGGTAGACGGGCTGCAAGTTCTTTATTATTATGTCTACTTGTTCTTGTTTTGAAGGCCGGTTAATCATTTGGGCGGCCTTGGCCCTCCACCTCATAAGGAACGAGGAAAAAGGTTCATTGTTTTTCTGTTTGGTGGTTTCTAGTTCCCTTCGAGTAACATCCACCTCCATATTATAGTGATATTGGGAATTAAATGCATTGCAAATGTCCTCCCAGGTCTTCATCTTAGACCGATCCAGGCTAACAAACCATCTTAATGCAGCACCGGTGAGAGATTGTTGGAACAATTGAGCAAGGAGCTCGCTGCTTAATCCAAACGGGTTAAGGGCACCCACATACATTTTCAGGTGGGTCTTAGGATAAGTAGTCCTATCAAACTTGTCCATGTTGGGCATTTTGAATTTAGTCGGCAGTCTTGCTTCAGGGAACAAGGACAAGGAGTCCATGTCCACCACTTCCTTGTGGGTCTTGAGAGCAGTGACAGACCTTTCCAGCAGTTCTAGTTTTTCTCTAATTCTCTGAGCTTCCAGCTCAGAAGCAGTTTTAGAGGGCATGTCATCTAGGTTCAGGGCAGGGTTTTTAGGTTCAGCAGCAGGACCCTGATTGGAGGCAGCAGGTCCACTTCCCTCGGCCGAAACCCCATTTCTATTACCGTTACCTAGCTTAGCTATCAAGGCAGTCCTTTGGGCAGCCAATGCCTCATTCATCCTGGCCTCCATTCTGGCCTCCAGTTGTTCGATGAGGGTTTGGATATCGGCTAGTGATGCCATTGATGCAGGTGGGGTTGTTGGAGTTGCAGGTGAAACTGGTGTAGCTAGTGAAGCTGGTGAAGCTGGTGAAGCTAGTGATAGCACCGTAGGTGTGATTGGCACTCGGGTAGGCACTCGGATTGCGGGTACCTGTAAGGATAAGGGTAGCTGGATTAGGTACAGTGGTTGGTGTATCAAGGTAAATGATGTGAGGTAGATCGACTCTTTGTCCAACTGTGCATGACTAAGAAAAGGATCTTTTGTGTTCCTCTTAATGTGATGATATGTCATGAATGCACACAACATCACGTCATAATCTGTTCATGATATGATTCAGATCATTGGGTGCATATAGTCCTAAGGGATAGGTTCTATAGGCTATGACGCAAATAGAGAATAGGCTTATAAAGGGACCCTTGAACCTAGGGCATGGATATACCTAACCACATGTGAAACAAAGAGTTTCACGCGGGTCCAACAGTATGCATGCCCATGGGCCACCCCCAAAAGGATTAGGAGTGGTTTGCGGTAACAGGGAGGACGCTTTGGCTGTCCGTCGACATAATCAATGAGACCTGCCGATCAGCGGTACTTGCTATCCAGACTCAGAAGTTTGAACAGAGAGAGAAGAAATTCATTTGAAATTCATTTTTTATGCAATGGAGAAAATGATTCTCAATCGTGCAAATAAATCAACAATTTAAAATGATTTAATTAAATTGTACAATTAAGTCCAAATTCTCCTTATCTGTATTCTTAAAGAAAGAATACTTGATTCAATGTTAAGGTACCCTGCAAAACAACGCATAATAAAATAAAACCCTAAAGAAGGGCTAGTTAGTTTACATAGCAATTGTAGTCCACTTTTATGCAAAAAGATTACATAAGTATAGTCCCCAGCAGAGTCGCCAAACTGTGAACCCCTACCCCAAAACATAGGCATATGAATGCATGTGACTAAGGGCAGAAATGCACGTGAATGTGTGAGTCGCCACCTTGTTTAATTATTCTAGGGTAAACTAGGAAAAATCCCTAAGTGACTCCAATTTTAATTAACCTAAATGCTAGATTAATTAACCCAATGTTAAGGCATGGTCTACGAACCCGAGGTGGATCCCGAGACTATGTCATGCTGATGAACTAACCAAAACAATGAATGCTTTGCAGGGTAAATGATGCAATTGGACCAGTGAAAGTGTTTATGTGATTTTGACTTGCCGCTCGGGGTTAAATCCCAAACGTGCCTACGTACTTCCGTTTGAATGGAAGATCAAAGTCAACGTAGTTCGATAGGCCTCTTTTAGAGGGCTTTGAATGGGGATGCTTTATGCATGAGTGTGTGTATGCTTTGTGCATTTTGTTTAGGCATTCTGCCTGAAAATTGATTTTTAGGCATTTGATGCCAAAAGTGTTGATTTTAATGGCTTTTAGCCAAAAAGTTTGATTTAGGCAATTGTTGCCAAAAATTGATTATTGGGCGATTGTCGCCAAAAATTGATTATTTGAAGGCTTTAAAGCCAAAATATTGATTTAGGCAATTTATTGCCAAAAGTTGGTGATTGGGCGATTGTCGCCAAAATTGATTGACTTAAGGCAATTTATTTGCCAAAAGCAATTGTTTGAAGGCTTTTAGCCAAAAATTGTGATTTAAGCGATTTGTCGCTTAAGAAAAAGATTAATCTCACTTACAGGCAATTTGTTTGCCAAAAGTGATTATTTGAATTGCAATGTAGGCAATGTATTGCCAAGACAAAAACGTGTTTAATTAAAGCTTTTTAGTCTCAATTATTGATTAATTGGACTTAAGCAGGACTGTTCGAAATAAAGGCAATTATACCATAGCCATTTAATTAACTAGGTAGTTTAAGCCAATATTGTCGGATTTAGGCTTTAATACCACGATTATTAATTAACCGGGCATTTAGCTTAAATTTATTTACTTGAAGCAATTTGTTTGCTTAATGATGACATGGATGCATTTATGCAGTTGTAGAGTTATTAGGAGTATAAGAGAAGCATGCATGAAGTGCTAAAATTAAATAGGCAGAGTTTAGTTCATGTACCTGATTTAATCTTTGACCGCTTCTTAACTCCAGGTTAAGCTCCTCATTAAGGGAAAATTAATTAATTTGATTTTAATGACCACTTAACAA
>NC_143154.1:13766125-13837129 GCF_041381405.1 Jatropha curcas | reverse complement strand
GGTTGTTCTGTCTCATCCTGTCTTGAGACGCTATTATTTGGGTGAGAGAGTGGACTTCCAGATTAGGGGCTGCCGCTCCGTTCCTCATCCTCCTCCGGAGGACATGCGAGCGGGCAAACAGATGATTCTTACCGAGGCCCATACTGAGGGCATTCTGCATATGGAATTTATCCGGAGTGGGGATTATGATGAATTTTGCCAGATGTTTCTGATGCAGCCTATTGGATCTCGGCTTGACAGTCTTTCGAGGTCGACTCCTTCCCAGCCGCTTGGCACTCGTTCTTCTCGGGCTTCAGGCCCTTCGGCTAGGACCCCAAGGAGGAGGCCTACTACCCGTCCCTCTTCTTCCACTCCGGTGGAGGGTCCGTCTCGGGCTGGCCCTAGCCATTCGGTTGGTGCTTTCAGGGTTCCTCAGGCTATTTTAGAAGCTGCCGGGCCAGTTCATCCGGGCTTGGCCAATTTGCACCTTCCATACAGCATTCCCTATTACACTCCTGATGGCACTTCGTCTCTCCGGGAGGTCTCACTAGGGCGTGTGATTCGCCTAGCTCTTCCTCCTGATGACGTCACTGAGGTACAGATTAATGAAACTTTCCCAAAGAGGATTCATAAGAGCCTTGATACTGACTTAAAAAAAAAATCTTTTTTTCTTTTTTTTTTCTTTTTTTTTTTTTTTTTAGGTTCCCGTCGGATTAGTCAGTCAGATGATGGAGCTAATTCTCGGTATGCAGGAGGAACTAACTTCAGCCTGGACTCTGTGGGCCTTCGATGATCAGAGGAGTAGGAGGCCCCGCCACGGATAGATGCTAGATTTTCCTGCTTTCCTTTGGATTTTTTTTTTGAAACTCGGCTGTATTTCTGAACTTTGGCTATGTTCCTGTACTGAACTTTATTTGTACCTGCACTCAGTTAGTAATGAAAAGATATGTTTGCATGATTATATACATAAAAAAAGATAAAACATTTCTCCCCCCCCTTTTTTTTAAAAAAAAAAAAGGAATTGAAAAAAAAGGACCTATTTTTCTATGTACTAGAAAAAAATAAAATTAATTATTATTATTATTATTATTTTTTTTTTAGGGCCGGGCGGGTGCGTCACGCCCCTTCTAGGCGGGCAGGCCCGCCCTTGAGGGCGATCATGCCCGCCTGGGCCGGGGGGCGTGCCCGCCCTTGCTGGGCGGGCAGGCCCGCCCCGTGCCCGCCTTCGAGGCGGATATGCTCGCCTCAGAGGGCGGGTACAGCCGCCCTCGGGCACGTGTTTCTATATAAAAAGCTGCTTTTTCTCCTTTTTTTTTATTCTCTCTATCTTCAAGCCACCAATACCTGGTCAGTTTTTTTTCTCTTCCTTTCTTCTTTTTTATTTTTATTTTTTATTGTTATTACATTATTTTATATTTTTTTTAGAAAATAATAATAAAAAAAAGAAGAATAATTAAAAGGACATGAATCCCTTCTACAACCATAGCATGCACAGCTGGACTAGGAGTCTCTCCAAAGTTGAAAAGATCAATTTGGGGAGGTATGGTCTTTCCCCCGTTATTACTTTTAGGGGTGTAATAGTTGATTGGGATTTTTTACGGGCCTGTATTAGACTTTGGGACCCTGAAGCTCACGTTTTCCGGTTTGGGGCCATGATGGAGGAGCTGTGTCCTCTTTTTGAGGAGTTTTGTGCTGTCATAGGGTGTGACCCCAATGCCCCTTTGGTCAAGCATGAGGTAAAAATTGGGTATGTTAGGTCATTTGAAACCCTGTTCCAGTTCAGCCGACCCCAAGCTAGGGCTATGATTGTTGATGACCAGAAGGCAATTCTGCTACCCCTGATTGATGAATTTTCGGAGGCTTGCCCAGAAGACCCTAGCCGGATGAGGCTAAGAATGCGGACCTTGGTTTTTTGTTTATTGGCTGGCTTTTTATTTAACCAGGACCCAGGCTTTGGGGACTTGCGTCTTTGCCCCATGGTTCGACAAATGGAGGATATGGGCTGTATTGGTGGCATTGTGCTGGCCGAGACTATTAGGAGCCTTGACAGGGCTGCTCTAGGGTTCGATGACTGGACTGTTTCCCCCATTATTCTCCAGGTATTTTCGTTCTTCCCCCTCTCTTTTTTTTTCATATATTGGTATTATTTCTCATTCCCTTGTAATAGAAAGGATCCATTACTCAGGTTTGGTTGAAAGACCATCTTCGAGTGGTCACTGCTCCTACTTCCCTTCCTTATAACCCTTCTCAATATCGCATGCGGAGGATCCTGATCACACATCCTTCTACTGACGCATGGACTTCATGGTTGATTGAGTTGGGCCCAAATGAGATACTGTGGTTCATCTCCTGGTACAACATCAGCCGCTTTATCCAGGCTAGCTTCCGCCATACACGGGTTTACCTGTTAGGACTTACCCATTGTACCTGGTACTGTGCTTCGCGTGTTTTAAGACAGATGGGGATAGATCAGACTGCTCCACTTATGGATGACATTTCAGCTGATTCTGCCATTACCCCGGGTGTTACTCGGGCCGTCCTTAGGGCTTGGGTCAGAGATCATCATATGGTTAGGCCTTTACCTAATCCTGCCGGTGTTCAGACTTCTTCTGAATATCGGACCTGGTTCATTGCCACTGTCTGGCCGATTGAGAGGCCAAGGAGGACTGCACTGCTGAGTGCACTGGAAGGTTGGGTTCGGACTGATGCTGGTGATGAGGCTGGGACTGGGGAGGAGATTGTGCTAACTCCTAAGACAGGCGAGGTGGATCATAGTTTAACAGCTAAGGATGACTCAGAGGATGCTGCTCCACGGAGGAGACGGGACACCTAGACTCCTTCAAGCTTTTGGACTTTATCGTTTTTTTTTTTTTTTTTTTTACGTTTGTTTTGGCTTTGGATTTTGGATGTAGTTTTGCCTTTTTGGCTTTTTATTTGAGATTTTGGCTTAGACCTTATTACTTATTGGACTTTTTTGCTTTCTGCTTGATTTGAACTGCTTGCTTGAATTATGATTGTCATTTTGTCTTTTAAGCTTTCCAAGCATTTTCCAACTTTATTTATTTAAGCTCTAACTTTTGCCTAAGCCGCCCTTTCGGGTTTTCAACTTAGCGAGCTACCCGTTTTTTGGCTAAGCCGCCCTTTCGGGTTTTCGACTTAGCGGGTCTTCTTTTCTTTTTTTTTCTTTTTTTTATTATCGGCAAAGAAGAAAGAATTATGAAATGCCTTTTTTAATGTTTAGACCGTGCCCAAAGAGGGCTGCCTACATATCTCCGATATATAATTTCTTTTTTCCAAAGAGAATCAGGTCTAATGTAGTTCGTTTTACATTATGCAAATGATTACAATTTACACAAAATATCTTTTTAACTGATCTAAATTACATGGATTAGTGAATTCCAAGCCATCCAAATCAGTCAAAATAACAGCTCCGCCTGACAATATCTTCTTTAACACATAGGGTCCGGCCCAATGAGGGCGAAACTTCCCACGTGGATCTATGATTGGCTGTCTAATCTCTTTCAGAACCAAACAACCTTCTTCTAGTCTCCGGTCTTTGACCTTCTTGTTAAAATGTCTTGCCATTCTTCTTTGATAGACTTGAGTTTGGTGGATTGCTCGCAATCGTTTTTCATCCATACCCAAAAGCTGCAAATGATAATTCTCAGCCCAATCTGCTTCGCTGATCTGGCTTTCCCGGATAATCCTTGCCGACTGAACTTCCAGCTCAATAGGCAACACTGCTTCCATTCCATATACTAGGGAGTACGGGGTTGCCCCAGTAGGCATTCTGATTGAAGTCCTGTATCCCCACAAGGCATTTGGTAATTGTTCGTGCCAAGCTCTATGCTTCTGAACTGTCTTCTGCAAAATGACCTTTATAGCCTTATTTGCAGCCTCCACCGCCCTATTTGTTTGTGGATGATAGGGCGAAGACTTGTGGTGCTGAATCTTCTTTTGCTTCAGTAGCTCCAAAAATTCACTCTGAAAGTGAGATCCGTTATCCGTGATGATCTCGAAGGGTGTTCTGTACCGACAAAGGATGTTGATACGAACGAACTGAGCTACTTTCTTGGCGTTCAAGACTGAATAGGAGGCTGCCTCAATCCACTTAGTGAAATAATCAACAGCAACCAGGATGTATTGATGGCCATTAGAAGCCTTGGGATGGATCTTTCCGATCACGTCTATGCCCCAAGTTGCGAAAGGCCATGGTGAAGCGATGGGATTCAAATTGATCGGAGGCTGCTTTTGCAGCTTGGCAAAAATTTGACACTCATGGCACTTCCGCGCGTGCCTCACGCAATCTGCATTCATGGTTGACCAGTAATAACCTAGGTTCATAATTTTTCGAGCCAGAGCTATCCCGTGCATGTGTGGCTCGGACTCCCCATTATGTACGGAATCCATGATGGTTCGAGCTTCTTCCTCATCGACGCACCTCAGGTGCAGGCCATCTTCTCTTATACAGAACTCCCCCAGTAAGGAAATATCCAGCTGCTAACTGCCTCAATGTTCGTTGATCAGTCTTTTTGGACCCCTCCGGGTAGGCTTCATTCTAAAGATAGTTCTGTATATCCCAAAACCACGGCTTGTCATCGACTAGATGCATGACATGTGCCGGCTGCTTCTGTAGCCGGACTGTTAGAGGTCGAATGATTTGATCTCCCTCTACATTAACCATGGAAGCTAAAGTAGCCAGCGCATCGGCAAACTGATTTTTGGCTCGCGGCAAGTAGTGAAAGGATAATTCCTCAAACTGCTGAGCTAATTCGTCCAAGCGTCGTAGGTAAGGAACCAACCGCTCTTCCTTAATTTTCCATTTCCTTAGCGCTTGAGAGACTATCAGGTTGGAATCTCCGACAACCCTAAGGATTTTTATTTCTCTTTCTAGGGCCGCTTCTAACCCTTTGATGCAAGCTTCATACTCGGCTTCGTTGTTGGTACAGTCGAAATCTAGTTTGACTGCGATTGGGACGTACTCTCCACAAGGAGTTTTGAATACGACACCAACCCCATTTCCATGGTAGTTGGAAGCTCCATCGAAGTACATCTCCCAGACTTCACTTTCCAAGCTTAACAAGTCTTCATCAGGAAATTCTACCTCTGGCATCTGGTCTTCGACCGGTAATTCTGCTAATTGGTCAGCCAAGGCTCCACCTTTTACTGCCTTCCGTTGTACAAACTTTAAATCATAAGCTGCGAGCACTGATACCCACTTAGCCATCTTGTGGTCAAGAACCGGCCTCTCCATAAGGAATTTCAAGGGGTTCGATTCAGAAATGACATAGGTCGTGTAAGACGAGAGGTAGTGCTGCAGCTTTGTACAGGCCCAAACTAGAGCCAGACACAACTTCTCTATCTTGTTGTATTTTAGCTCGTATTCCAGCATCCTCTTGCTAAGGTAATACACGACATTTTCTATTCTTGTATCTTCTGCTTGTTGAGCTAGCATTGCACCCATCGCTTCTTCTGTCACTGATAGGTATAATAATAAAGGCTTTCCTAGCCTTGGTGGCTGTAAAACTGGCGGGGATAGCAGATATTGCTTGACTTGGTCGAAAGCTTTCTGGCAATCCTCATTCCATTTAACCGCTACTCCTTTCCTAAGTAATTTGAAGATCGGACCACAAGTATCGGCCAATTGATTAATGAACCGGCTGATGTACTGTAGCCTTCCCAGGAAACCCCGAACTTCTTTTTCCGTCCTTGGTGCTGGCATTTCTAAAATGGCATTGGCTTTTGAAGGGTCAATCTCTATGCCCTTTCGACTGACCATGTGCCCTAGAAATACTCCGGATGTAGCTCCAAATAGACATTTCGCCGGGTTGAGCTTTAAGTTGTACTTTCGAAGTCTAAGGAAGAACTTCTCAAGTGCTATTGTATGTTCTTCAGCTGTTTTTGATTTGACAACCATGTCGTCCACATACACTTCGACTTCTTTGTGAATCATGTCATGGAAGATGGTTGTCGCCATTCTTTAATAGGTTGCCCCGGCATTTTTGAGCCCAAAAGGCATGACCCTGTAGCAGTAGGTTCCCCACTCTGTGATGAATGCCGTTTTCTCTTTGTCTGGCAAATGCATCATTATTTTGTTGTACCCGACAGCGAGATCAGTCAAGGAGAGCATCTCGTGTCCGGCCATACGGTCCACCAGCAAGTCAATATGCGGCAGGGGGAAGTCGTCCTTCGAACATGCTTTATTCAAATCCCGATAATCCACACACATTCTGACTTTTCCATCCTTCTTAGGAACCGGCACAATGTTTGCTAACCATGTCGGGTAAGCAATGGGCTCTATAAACTTGTTCTCCAGTTGCTTGGCAACTTCCTCCTTGATTTTCAAGGACCATTCTGTCTTCAGCCTTCTAAGCTTCTGTTTCACTGGCTTAGCCTCAGGGTATACCGGAATCTTATGCACCACTATTGCTGGGTCGATTCCTGTGATGTCAGTTGCCTTCCACATGAAACAATCGGCAAATTTCTTCAAACATTCACTGACCTGTTCCCTGTTCATACAATCAGATGCAATGTATGTATGTTCATTTTCTTCTTTGCCAATTATTATTTTTTCTTTTTCATTTTTTATTTCATTTATTTGATTATTTTTGCTTGGAAATGCTTGGAAAGATAGACACGCAGGGTAGTCAAGAATTTGCAAGCCTTTATTGATTATGACGGAATCGTCTTCAAAAATTACATCAAATTTGAAATCTGGATCCTCTAGATCCGACACAGACGACTCAGAACTGGAACTGGACTCTGACTCGGTTTCAGACTCGGGGTCAGACTCGAATTCAGTACAGGACTTTGTTACAGATTTTGACTCTTGGTTTGACTCGGAAGGGGGTCTATCAGCAGTGCGATCCTCCTCGGGGTCAGACTCTGATTAGGTTGAGCAAGTCTCGATTCTCGTCACTTCCGGTGATAACCGCAACCTCATCAAAGAGACTAGGCTGCATGAAGTCTTCTGCCTCCAGTTCAGTTATGGTTTCGGGCTTGTTGCCCCAGACATCCGAAAATATCTCTAACCCAGGCAGCGTTTTCTTAGCATCCGGGCAGCGGAATGGTTCTTGGAAGCCACGATAAGGAATCGGTTCTCCCGGTTTATAGAAGTAACCATTCAGAGTCAAAAGGTAAGGCCGCATCTGTATACCGTCCTTCCCTCTCCTTCTACCTCTTTCAGCTCGGTCTTCGTTAGTAGGCTCGTAGCCTAGTCCATAGGTCCCCTCATTCACCGGACATTCCCAGGCTTGTAGTGTGGGGTATGTTTTTCCGGATCTTGCCATAATCATTCCTGGCAGATAGGACATTTTCAGCATCAGAGGCACTATGCAGTTTATTTGCACCGTCCCGAAATCAAAGAGAACTCGAGAGCTCGCAGTCTTTCCCTCTATGAACTGCACGGTGTCGTATTGAAATCCAGAAAGGGGTAAATTGGCAGTTTCAGGGTTAACCTCAAAGAGAGGCTGGCCCTTTGGCCTTTTCAGCTGGCTGTAGTCATCCCCTTGAATGGTGATAACTTTGTCCTCATAGGGAAACTTGACCGTTTGGTGCAAGGATGAGGGTACTGCCCTAGTGTGATGTATCCAGGGTCGGCCCAGAATCAGATTGAAACTAGTCGGTACATCAATTACCTGGAATGGGACTTTCATTACAGCCGACCCAACTATTAACTTCAGTGTAGCAACCCCCAACACTTCCCTCCGGGTACTGTCATAAGCTTTCACTATTTGGTCGGATGGAGTGAAATCTGTTTCCTCCAACCCCAGACAGCTGGCTACCCTTAGTGGGCAGACGTTTAGTGCTGACCCATTATCAATGAGAACCATGGGCACAATTTTGTCTCTGGTTTGGACGGTAACATAGAGGGCATTGTTGTGACTGCCTCCCTCCTTGGGTAAGTCATCGTCAGAGAACCCGATGTTCTGCATTTTTGATGAATGGGTAAGGGTGGATACTAGCACTTCGGGGCTAACCTCCACTGATGTCTGAAGTTGACTCAAAGCCTTGCAAAGAGCTTGGCGATGAGGAAAAGATGATGCTAGAAGTTCCCAGATTGATACCCTAGCTTGTGTCTTTTTTAGCTGTTCAAGTACCGGGTCTTCCTTTAGCTCCTCTGCCCTCTGGTAGGGTTTACTTTGGATCTTGTCCAAGACTAACGGTTCATATTGTCTCCCGCTCTAGGTTATAGCATCAAGCTCTTCGGTTAGGTCATTCAGATCCAAGACACAGATGTTATTCATTTCTAGGAACAGTTCGAAAGGATCGATCAGCTCCTGGTCAGCAATAATAGCATTTACCCCATGATTTAGTAAGGGATTAGTGCTAATATGTGGCTTACTTCTTGGAATAATAGAGCCGTTGTCCACCAAGTCTTGGATGCAGTTCTTAAGCATCCAACACGCTTCAGTCTTGTGCCCATACCCCTGATGGGACTCGTAGTATTCATCAGCTTTGTAATTTCTTGGTAATGGGTTTGGTGGTGGCCTTGCTTCTAAGGGCTTGATGTAGTTGGCCTTGACAGCCTCTCGGAAAACCAAAAGGATTGGCATCTCGAGATCAGTATAGGTTTGTAACGGCCCAGCCCATGTGTGATATTGTCCGCTTTGGGCCACACAGACCCGCACGGTTTTGTTCTTGGGGGAAATGGGAAACTTCCCAGGAGGTCACCCATCCTAGGAACTCCAGGGTTAAGCGTGGGTTAAGCGAGCACGCTTAACCCTGGAGTTCTTCCAACTCTCCAGCCATTTCACCACCAAAAGGCCTCACACATGTTTTGAAACCGCCCACCTTAAGTACATCACTTCCCTCTCGCACTTAACCGATGTGGGATTCGCCTAAGGTGAGTGCACTGTGAGTGCACTGTCACTACAACCACCGCTCACAGCCACCGCTCACCCCCCCTTAAGGACTCAGCGTCCTCGCTGAGGTTTGCCCCACCACCGGCCAGAGGAGCAAGGCTTCGGCTTTGATACCAATTGTAACGGCCCAGCCCATGTGTTATATTGTCCGCTCTGGGTCATACGGCCCGCACGGTTTTGTTCTTTGGGGAAATGGGAAACTTCCCAGGAGGTCACCCATCCTAGGATTTCCGTTAAGCGAGCATGCTTAACCTTGGAGTTCTTCCAACTCTCTAGCCATTTCACCACCAAAAGGCCTCACACATGTTTTAAACCGCCCACCTTAAGTACATCACTTCCCTCTCGCACTTAACCAATGTGGGATTCGCCTAAGGTGAGTGCACTGTCACTACAGCCACCGCTCACAGCCACCGCTCACCCCCCCTTAAGGACTCAGCGTCCTCGCTGAGGTTTGCCCCACCAATGGCCAGAGGAGCGAGGCTTCGGCTCTGATACCAATTGTAACGGCCCAGCCCATGTGTGATATTGTCCGCTTTGGGCCACACAGACCCGCACGGTTTTGTTCTTGGGGGAAATGGGAAACTTCCCAGGAGGTCACCCATCCTAGGAACTCCAGGGTTAAGCGAGCACGCTTAACCCTGGAGTTCTTCCAACTCTCCAGCCATTTCACCACCAAAAGGCCTCACACATGTTTTAAACCGCCCACCTTAAGTACATCACTTCCCTCTCGCACTTAACCGATGTGGGATTCGCCTAAGGTGAGTGCACTGTCACTACAGCCACCGCTCATAGCCACCGCTGGGCTGTAGTGACAGATGTCTTCCCATGTTTTCATCTTAGAGCGGTTCAGGCTAACAAACCACCTCAAAGCAGCACCGGTGAGAGATTGTTGGAACAACTGAGTAAGGAGCTCGCTGCTCAAACCAAACGGGTTAAGAGCACCCACATACATCTTCAAGTGAGTTTTAGGACAAGTAGTTCCATCAAATTTGTCCATGTTGGGCATCTTGAACTTGGTTGGCAGTCTTGCCTCGGGGAACAAGGACAAGGAGTCCATGTCCACTACTTCTTTGTGGGTTTTGAGAGCAGTGATAGATCTTTCCAGGAGTTCTAGCTTCTCTCGCACTCTCTGAGCTTCCAGCTCAGAAGCAGTTTTGGGTGGCACATCATCCAGGTTTAGGGTGGGGTTTGTTGGTTCAGCAGCAGGACCCTGATTGGAGGCAGCAGGTCCACTTCCTCCGGCCGAATTTCCATTACCATTTCCATTACCCAATTCAGCTATCAGGGCGGCCCTTTGGGCGGCCAGGGCCTCATTCATTCTGGTCTCCATTCTGGCCTCCATTTGTTCAATGAGGGTTTGGATATCAGCAAGCGATGCCATTGGTGTAGGTAAAGTTGTCGAAGTTGTAGGTGAAGCTGGTGTAGCTGGTGAAGCTGGTGAAGCTGGTGATAGTACTGTAGGTGTAGCTGGCACAGATGTGGGCACTTGGATCGTGGGCACTTGTAAGGATAAGGGTAGCTGGATTAGGTACAGTGGTTGGTGTGTCAAGGTAACTGATGTAGATCGACCCTTTTGTTCGACTGTGCATGGATGAGAAGAGTGTTTCATGCTCTCTTTGTGTTTACCCCATGTTTATGATATGTCGTGAATGCGCATAACAACACGTCATAATCTGTTTAATGAATATGATTCACATCATTGGATGCATACAGTCCTAAAGGATAGGTTCAATAGGCTATGACTCAAATAGAGAATCGGCTTATAAGGGACCCTTGAACCTTGAGTATGGATATACCTAACCACATGTGAAACAAAGAGTTTCGCGTGGGTCCAATGGTACGCATACCCATGGGCCACCCCCAAAAGGATTAGGGGCGGTTTGCGGTAACAGGGAGGACGCTTTGGCTGTCCGTCGACATAATCAATGAGACCTGCCGATCAGCGCTACTTGCTATCCAGACTCAGAAGTTTGAACAGAGAGAGAAGAAATTCATTTGAAATTCATTTTTTTATGCAATGGAGAAAAGGATTCTCAATCGTGCAAATAAATCAACAAATTTAAATGTCTTAATCAAATTTGCCAATTAAGTTCAAATTTCCTCTCATCGAGTATTCTTAAAGAAAGAACACTCGATTTATGTCAAGGTACCTTGCAAAACAAAGCATAGTAGAATAATACCCTAACGAAGGGCAGGTTAGTCTATGCAGTAATTGTAGTCCACTTATGCAAAATAATTACATGTAGTCCCCAGCAGAGTCGCCAAACTGTGAACCCCTCCCCCGAAAACATAGGCATATGATGCATGTGACTAAGGGCAGAAATGCACGTGAGTGTGTGAGAGTCGCCACCTTGTTTAATTATTTTAGGGTAAACTAGGAAAAAACCCTAAGTTGACTCCAATTTTAATTAACCTAATTATTAGATTAATTATCCCAATGTCTAAGGCATGGTCTACGAATCCGAGGTGGATCCCGAGACTATGTCATGCTGATGAACTAACCAAAACAATGAATGCTTTGCAGGGTAAATGATGCAATTGGACCAATGAAATTGTTTATGTGATTTTGACTTGCCGCTCGGGGTTAAATCCCAAACGTGCCTACGTACTTCCGTTTGAATGGAAGATCAAAGTCGACGTAGTTCGATAGGCCTTCTTTGAAGGGCTTTGAATGGGTATTCTTAATGCATGAGTGTGTGTATGCTTCGTGCATTTTGTTTAGGTATTTTGCCAAAGAATTGATTGATTTGATTTGGCGTTTGTTGCCAAAATGTTGATTGGGCAATTTTATTGCCAAAAATTGACTGATTTAAGGCTTCTAGCCAAAAAGATTGATTTAGGCAATTTGATTGCCAAAATGATTGATTTTAGGCGATTGTCGCCTAAAATGATTGATTTTAAGGCTTTTAGCCAAAAAGAGCGATTTAGGCAATTTGATTGCCAAAATGATTGATTTTAGGCGATTGTCGCCAAAATGATTGATTTTAAGGCTTTTAGCCAAAAAGAGTGATTTAGGCAATTTGATTGCCAAAAAATGTTGCTTGGGCGATTGTCGCCAAAATGGATTGATTTAGGCAATTGTTGCCAAAAAAAACGTGATTTATTAAGGTCTTTAGCCACAATTATTGATTAATTGGACTTTTAACCGAACTGTTCGAAATAGGCAAATACACAGTAGTTATTAATTAACTAGGTATTTTAAGCCAATATTGTCGGATTTAAGCTTATCACCACGATTATTGATTAACCAGGAGTTCGGCCTAAATTTATTTAATTGAGGCAGTTTATTTGCCTAATGATTGACGTGAATGCTTTTATGCAATTGTAGAATTATTAGGAGTAGAAGAGAAGTATGCATGAAGTGCTAAAATTAAATAGGCAGAGTCTAGTTCATGTACCTGATTTAATCGTCGACCGCTTCTTAACTCCAGGTTAAGCTCCTCGTTAAGATAATATTAATTAATTAGATTTTAATGACCACTTAACAAAGCCATTTTTCCGGATTGCAAACAGTCCGGTCGGACCGGAGGTCATTCAAAAAGTTCGCCGGAAGTGTGCCAATATGGTACTTGAAATGTCCGAAAAATTACGAGGATCATGGAACTGGTCTCGGAATATTTTTTGGAGGTCCGGAACTCCCGGAAAAGCCTCCGGAACGAAATTAAGAAAAAGAAAGAAGGCACACATGCCCGCCCGAGGGGTGGGCATGCCCGCCCAAGCTAGGCGGGCAGGCCCGCCCAGCATGGGCGGGCACGACCGCCCAACATGGGCAGGCATACCCGCCCAATCTGGGCGGGCGTGTCCGCCCAAGCTGGGCGGGCGCGCCCGCCCAGCCTAGGCGGACACGCCCGCCTAAGCTAGGGCGGGCACGCCCGCCCTTGAAGGCGGGCAGGGGCGCCTGGGGTCACTTTTTTCCTATAAAAGACGGCTCTGGGGCTCCGTTTTGAGACACTCAGTCTGTGTTAACGGACGCTCCTTCTCTCTACGCTCTTTGCGATTCTTTACTGCTTTCTTGCATTTTTAATTTTAGTTTTACTTTATTTTTGTGATACTTGGTCACTTAAAATTAAATTAAAATTAATTCCCTTAACGAGGAGCTTAACCTGGAGTTAAGAAGCGGTCGACGATTAAATCAGGTACGTAAGTCAAACTTTACCTATTTAATTTTAGCACTTCATGCATGCTTCTTTTCTACTCCTAAAAATTCTACAACTGCATAAATGCATTCATACCATCATATAGGCATGTAAATTGCCTCAATTAAAATATGATTAAGCTAAATGCCCGGTTAATTAATAATCGTGGTATTAAAGTTTAAATCCGACAATATTGGCTTAAAATATCTAGTCATTCAATGGCTATGGTATGATTGCCTTTATTTCGAACAATTTTCAGCTTAAGTCCAATTAATCAATAATTGTGGCTAAAAGCCTTAATCAATCATGTTTTGGCAACAAATTGCCTACAGTTAAATCAAAGTTTTGGCAAAATGCCTTAAAACTCAATCAATCTTTGGGTTTTAAAACCGAAAAATCAATCATTTTGGCGACAATCGCCCAACCAACTTCATTTTGGCAATTAATTGCCTAAATCACTCTTTTCGGCTAAAAGCCTTAAAATCAATCATTTTTGCGACAATCGCCTAAAAATTAATCATTTCTGGCAACAATTGCCTAAATCAATCTTTTTGGCTTAAAGTCATTAAAATCAACACCTTTTGGCATCAAATGCCTAAAAATCAAACTCTTTGGCAAAATGCCTAAACAAAAAATGCACAAAGCATACACACACTCATGCATTAAGCATACCCATTCAAAGCCCTTCAAAGAAGGCCTATCGAACTACGTTGACTTTGATCTTCCATTCAAACGGAAGTACGTAGGCACGTTTGGGATTTAACCCCGGGTGGCAAGTCAAAATCATCATAAACATTTTCATTGGTCCAAATTACCTTGCAAAGCATTCATTCATGGTTAGTTCATCAGCATGACATAGTCTCGGGATCCACCTCGGGTTCGAAGACCATGCCTTAAACATTGGGATAATTAATCTATCATTTAGGTTAATTAAAATTGGAGTCACTTAGGGTTTTTTCCTAGTTTACCCTGAAATAATTAAACAAGGTGGCGACTCACACATCACGTGCATTTCTACCCTTAGTCACATGCATTTCTCATGCCTTTGATATTTGGGGAGGGGTTCACACTAATCCAGCTACCCTTATCCTTACAGGTGCCCACAATCCGAGTGCCTACCCAAGTGCCAGCCACACCTACAGTACTATCACCAGCTTCACCAGCTTCACCAGCTACACCAGCTTCACCCACAACTTCAACAACTTTACCTGCACCAATGGCATCGATTGCTGATATCCAAACCCTCATTGAACAACTCGAGGCCAGAATGGAGGCCAGAATGAATGAGGCATTGGCCGCCCAAAGGATTGCCCTGATAGCTGAATTGGGTAATGGTAATGGTAATGGTAATGGAAATGGGGCTTCGGCCGGGGGAAGTGCACCTGCTACCTCCGATCAGGGTCCTGCTGCTGAACCTACAAACCCTACCCTGAACCTGGGCGACATGCCCTCCAAAACTGCTTCCGAGCTAGAAGCTCAAAGGATGAGGGAAAAGTTGGAACTGCTGGAAAGGTCTATCACTGCCCTGAAGACCCACAAGGAAGTGGTGGACATGGACTCTTTGTCTTTGTTCCCCGAAGCCAGGTTGCCAACTAAGTTCAAGATGCCCAACATGGACAAATTTGATGGAACCACTTGTCCTAAGACTCATTTGAAAATGTATGTAGGTGCTCTTAACCCATTTGGATTGAGCAGCGAGCTCCTTGCTCAGTTGTTCCAACAATCTCTTACCGGTGCTGCATTGAGGTGGTTTGTCAGCTTAGACCGGTCCAAAATGAAAACATGGGAAGACATCTGCAATGCATTCAATTCCCAATACCGCTATAACATGGAGGTGGATGTCACTCGAAGAGAACTAGAAACCACCAAGCAGAAAAACAATGAACCCTTTTCCTCGTTCCTTACGAGGTGGAGGGCCAAAGCCGCCCAAATGATTAACCGGCCTTCTGAACAAGAGCAGGTAGACATAATAATAAAAAACCTGCAGCCTGTCTACCAACACCAACTACAGACTCAGTACCTACCAACATTCCAGTCGCTCATTGCCACTGCTACTAAGGTAGAAGATCTGATTCAAATGGGGCAACTGAAAGAAGACTCAGGAACCTCAAAGTATAAGAAACCTAGCCAAGCTGGCAAGGTCCACGAAGTGGCTAGCATCACCCCCACGAATCCTTTACGTGTGGGGAACATGAGAAATAATAATCAATCATCCAGGAGAACCTATACTGATCTCGGGATGCCGATCCTTGTGGTATTCTGAGAAGCTGTCAAGGCTAACTACATCAAGCCTTTGGAAGCAAGGCCACCACCAAATCCATTACCGAGGAATTACAGGGCTGATGAATACTGTGAGTATCATCAGGGACATGGGCACAAGACTGAAGCGTGTTGGACGCTCAAGAATCGCATCCAGGACCTGGTGGACAATGGTTCAATTATTCCCAGAAGTAAGCCACACATTAGTACTAACCCCTTACCAAATCACGGGGTAAATGCTATTATGGCTGATCAGGAACTGATCGATCCTTTCGAACTGTTCCTAGAAATGAATAACATCTGTGTTTTGGATTTGAATGACCTAGCCGGAGAACTTGATGCTATAACCAGGAGCGGGAGACAATATGAACCTTTAGTTTTGGACAAAATTCAAAATAAACCCTACCAGAGGGCAGAGGAGCCAAAGGAGGACCCGGTGCTGTCACAATTAAAAAAGACACAAGCTAGGGTGTCAATCTGGGAACTTTTGGCATCATCCTTTCCTCATCGCCAAGCTCTTTGCAAGGCTTTGAGTCAACTTCAGACACCTGTGGAAGTTAGCCCAGAAATGCTAGTATCCACCCTCACCCAATCATCTAAAACACGAAGCATCGGTTTCTCCGATGACGATTTGCCCAAAGAGGGAGGCAGTCATAACAATGCTCTCTATGTCACTGTTCAGACTCGAGACAAAACCGTGCCCATGGTTCTCATTGATAATGGGTCGGCGCTGAACGTCTGCCCACTGAGAGTAGCCAGCTGTCTAGGGTTGGAAGAAACTGACTTCACTCCCTCGGACCAGATAGTGAAGGCCTATGACAGCACCCGGAGGGAAGTGTTGGGGGTTGCTACGCTAAAGTTAACAGTTGGGCCGGCTGTGACGGAAGTCCCCTTCCAGGTAATTGATGTACCGACTAGCTTCAACCTGCTTCTGGGCCGACCATGGATACACCACACTAAGGCAGTACCATCGTCCTTGCACCAAAAGGTCAAGTTTCCTTACGAGGACAAAGTCATCACCATTCAGGGGGATGACTATAGCCAGCTCAAAAAGCCAAAGGGCCAGCCTCTCTTTGAGGTCAATCCTGAAACTGTCAATCTACCCCTCTCGGGATTTCAGTACGACACTGTGCAGTTCATAGAAGGAAAGACTGCAAACTCTCGAATTCTCTTTGATTTCGGGACGGTGCAAATAAACTGCATAGTGCCCTTGATGCTTAAGATGTCCTATCTGCCAGGAATGGTTATGGCCAGATCCGGGAAAGCATACCCCAAACTGCAAGCCTGGGAGTGTCCAGTGAATGAGGGAACTTTCGGACTGGGTTATGAGCCCACTGATGAGGAGCGTGCTGAGAGGACCCGAAGAGGAAGGAAAGAGAATGTACAAATGCGGCCTTACCTATTGACTCTGAACAGCTACTTCTGTAAACCGGGAGAAACAGTTCCTTACTGTGGCTTCCGAGAACCTTTTTGCTGCCCAACCGCTAAGAAGATGCTGCCTGGGTTGGAGATATTCTCAGATGTCTGGGGTAACAAGCCCGAAACAGTAACTGGGCTGGAAGCAGAAGACTTCATGCAGCCTAGTCTCTTTGACGAAGTTGCGGTTATCACAGGAGATGACGGGAATCGAGACCTGCTAGATCTGATCAAGCCGAACGAAGGACCTCTCACCAACTGGTACACCGAGGAGGAGCGCACTGCTGATAAACCCCCTCCCGAGTCAAACCTAGTACCGGAGTCTGTAATAAAGTCCTGTACTGAGTCCGAGTCTGACCCCGAGTCTGAAACCGAGTCAGAGTCTAGTTCCAGTTCCAGGTCATCTGTGTCGGATCTAGAAGATCCAGATTTCAAATTTGATGTATTCTTTGAAGACGATTCCGTCATAATTAATAAAGGCTTGCAAATTCTTGATTACCCTGCGTGTCTATCTTTCCAAGCATTTCCAAGCAAAAACAATCAAATAAATGAAATAAAAAATGAAAAGGAAAAAATAATAATTGGCAAAGAAGAAAATGAACATACATACATTGCATCTGATTGCATGAACAGGGAACAGGTCAGTGAATGTTTGAAGAAATTTGCTGATTGCTTCATGTGGAAAGCAAGTGACATCACCGGAATTGACCCAGCAATAGTGGTGCACAAGATTCCAGTATATCCAGAGACTAAGCCAGTAAAACAGAAGCTAAGAAGGCTGAAAATAGAATGGTCCTTGAAAATCAAGGAGGAAGTTGCCAAGCAGCTGGAGAACAAGTTCATAGAACCTATCGCCTACCCGATATGGTTAGCAAATATCGTGCCGGTGCCAAAGAAGGATGGAAAAGTGCGAATGTGTGTGGACTACCGGGATTTGAATAAAGCATGTTCGAAGGACGATTTTCCTCTGCCGCACATCGACTTGTTAGTGGACCGAATGGCTGGGCACGAGATGGTCTCCTTGACTGATCTTGCTGTCGGTTATAATCAAATAATGATGCATGAGCCAGACAAAGAGAAAACGGCGTTCACCACGGAATGGGGAACTTACTGCTACAGGGTCATGCCTTTTGGGCTCAAAAATGCTGGGGCAACCTATCAACGAATGGCGACGACCATCTTCCATGACATGATTCACAAAGAAGTAGAAGTATATGTGGACAATATGGTTGTCAAATCAAAAACAGCTGAAGAACATACGACAGCGCTTGAGAAGTTCTTCCTTAGACTTCGAAAGTACAATTTAAAGCTCAATCCGGCAAAATGTCTGTTTGGAGCTACATCCGGAGTATTTCTGGGGCACATGGTTAGTCGGAAGGGCATAGAGATTGATCCTTCGAAAGCTAGAGCTATTCTGGAAATGCCAGCACCAAGGACCGAAAAAGAAGTCCGAGGTTTCCTAGGAAGGCTACAGTACATCAGCCGGTTCATCAATCAGTTGGCCGATACTTGTGGTCCGATTTTCAAACTACTTAGGAAAGGAGTAGCAGTCAAGTGGAATAAGGATTGTCAGGCGGCTTTCGACCAAGTCAAGCGATACCTGCTATCCCCGCCTGTTTTACAACCACCAAGGCTAGGAAAGCCTTTGCTACTGTATCTGTCTGTGACAGAAGAAGCAATGGGTGCCATATTAGCTCAACAAGCAGAAGATACAAGGATAGAAAATGCCGTGTATTACCTCAGCAAGAGGATGCTGGAATATGAGTTGAAATACAACAAGATAGAGAAGTTGTGTCTGGCTCTAGTCTGGGCCTGTACCAAGCTGCAACACTACCTCTCGTCTTACACTACACACGTAATCTCTGAATTGAACCCCTTGAAATTCCTTATGGAAAGGCCGGTTCTTGACTGTAAGATGGCAAAGTGGGTGTCAGTGCTCGCAGCCTATGATTTAAAATTTGTACAACGGAAGGCAGTGAAAGGCGGAGCCTTGGCTGATCAATTAGCAGAATTGCCGGTCGAAGACCAAATGCCCGAAGTAGAATTTCCTGATGAAGACTTGTTGAGCTTGGAAGGTGAGGTCTGGGAGATGTACTTCGATGGAGCTTCAAACTACCATGGAAACGGGATTGGAGTCGTATTCAAAACTCCTTGTGGAGAATACGTCCCAATCGCAGTCAAACTAGATTTCGACTGTACCAACAACGAAGCCGAGTATGAAGCTTGCATTAAGGGGTTAGAAGCGGCCCTGGAAAAAGAAATAAAAATCCTTAGGGTTTTCGGAGATTCCAACCTGATAGTCTCTCAAGCTCTAAGAAAATGGAAAATTAAGGAAGAGCGATTGGTTCCTTACCTACGACGCTTGGACGAGTTAGCTCAACAGTTTGAGGAACTATCTTTCCACTACCTGCCACGCGCCAAAAATCAGTTTGCAGATGCTCTGGCTACTTTGGCCTCCATGGTTAATGTAGGGGGAGATCAAATCATCCGACCTCTGACGGTTCGGCTGCAGAAACAGCCAGCGCATGTCATGAATCTAGTCAATGACAAGCCGTGGTTTTGGGATATACAGAATTATCTCCAGAATGAAGCTTACCCGGAGAGGTCCAACAAGACTGATCAATGGACATTGAGACAGTTAGCATCTGGATATTTCCTTACTGGGGGAGTTCTGTATAAAAGGAGTTGGAATGGCCTGCACCTAAGGTGTGTTGATGAAGGAGAAGCTCAAAGCATCATGAATTCCTTACACAATGGGGAGTCTGGTCCGCACATGCACGGGATAGCTTTGGCTCGGAAAATTATGAACCTGGGTTATTACTGGTCGACCATAAATGCAGATTGCGTGAGGCACGCACGGAAGTGCCACGAATGTCAGGTTTTTGCTAAGCTACAAAGACAGCCTCCGGTCAGTCTAAATCCCATTACTTCACCATGGCCTTTCGCAACTTGGAGCATAGACATGATCGGAAAGATCCATCCAAGGGCTTCCAATGGCCATCAATTCATTCTGGTTGCTGTTGATTATTTTACTAAGTGGATTGAGGCAGCTTCTTATTCCGTTTTGAATGCCAAGAAGGCAGCACAGTTCGTTCGTACCAACATCCTTTGTCGGTATGGAACACCATTCGAGATCATCACGGATAACGGATCTCACTTTCAAAGTGAATTTTCGGACCTACTGAAACAAAAGAAGATTCAGCATCACAAGTCTTCACCCTACCACCCACAGACGAATGGGGCCGTAGAAGCCGTAAACAAGGCTATAAAGGTCATTTTGCAGAAGACAGTTCAAAAGCATAGAGCTTGGCACGAACAATTGCCAAATGCCTTGTGGGGATACAGGACTTCAATCAGGACACCTACTGGGGCAACCCCGTATTCTTTAGTATATGGCATGGAAGCAGTGTGGCCTATTGAGCTGGAAGTTCGGTCGGCAAGAATTATCCAGGAAAGCCAGATCAGCGAAGCAGATTGGGCCGAGAATTATCATTCGCAACTCTTGGGTATGGATGAAAAGCGATTGCGAGCAATCCACCAAACTCAAGTGTATCAAAGAAGAATGGCGCGGCATTTCAATAAGAAGGTCAAAGACCGGAAGTTGGAAGAGGGTTGTTTGGTTTTGAAGGAAATTAGACAGCCAATCGTAGACCCACGTGGGAAGTTTCGTCCTCATTGGGCTGGACCCTATGTGTTAAAGAAAATTTTGTCAGGCGGAGCCGTTATTTTGACTGATTTGGATGGCTTGGAATTTGCTAATCCATGTAATTTAGATCAGTTAAAAAAGTATTTTGTGTGATTGTAATTATTGCATAATGTAAGATGAACTACATTAGACCTGATTCTCTTTGGAAAAAAGAAATTATATATCAGAGATATGTAAGCAGCCCTCTTTGGGCACGGTCTAAACATTTCATAATTTCATTCTTCTTTGCCAAATAAAAAAAAAAGAAAAAAAAGAAAAAAAAAACCTGCTAAGTCGAAAACCCAAAAAGGGCGGCTTAGACAAAAAGGGGATAGCTCGCTAAGCTGAAAACCCGAAAGGGCGGCTTAGGCAAAAATTAGAGCCTGAATAAATAAAAATTGGCAAATGCTTGGAAAGTTCAAACGCCTAATGACAAAGTCAAATAATCCAGAATCAAGCAAGAGAGTCCAAAATAACTAAAGAAAGTGTAAAGCATACATCCAAAGATAAATCCAAAGTCCCAAACGAAAGGCAAAACAAGAAAAAGATCACAAAAGTTCATATGAGTCTAGGTATCCCGTCGCCTCCGCGGAGCGGCATCCTCTGAGTCTTCTACTGAACTCTGCCCAGCCTTGCCTGTCCGAGGGGCCAGCACAATCTCTTCACCTGTCCCAAACTCCTCTTCAACATCAGCCTGAACCCAACCTTCAAGAACACTCAGTAGTGCAGTCCTCCTTGGTCTTTCAATTGGCCAGACAGCGGCAATGAACCAGGCCCGGTACTCGGGAGAAGTCTGAACACTGGTGGGATCGAGTAAAGGTCTCACCATGCGGTGATCTCTAACCCAAGCTTTAAGGACAGCTCGGGTAACACCAGCAGTGATGGCAACATCAGTCGAAATATCATCCATAATGGGGACAGTCTGATCTATCCCCATCTGCCTCAAAAAGCGCGAAGCGCAGTACCAAGTGCAGTGGGTAAGGCCTAGGAGGTAAACCCGAGAATGGCGGAAGCTGACCTGAATAAAGCGGCTGATATTATACCAAGGGATGAACCACAGTATCTCATTTGGACCTAATTCAACCAGCCACGAAGTCCATGTCTCAATAGAAGGGTGCGAGATCAAGATTTTTCGCATCCGATACTGGGAAGGATTGTAAGGAAGGGAGGTAGGAGCAGCCACCACTTGAAGATGATCCCTCAACCAAACCTGAGTAATAGATCTTTTCTATTACGAAGAAACAAATTAAAAAAAAAAAAGAAGAAGAAGAATGAGGTAGGATAGTAGAAAATACCTGGAGAATGACGGGGGAAACAGTCCAATCATCGAACCCTAAAGCGGCTCTGTCAAGGCTTCTAATGGTCTCTGCCAGCACGACACCGCCAATACAACCCATATCCTCCATTTGCCAAACCATGGGACAAAGCCGCAAGTCTCCAAAACCTGGGTCCCGATTGAATAAGAAACTAGCCAATAAGCAGAAAACCAGGGCCCGCATCCTCAGCCTCATCCGGTCAGGGTCGTCCAAGCAAGTTTCTGAAAATTCATCAATCAGGGGCAGCAGAATCGCCTTCTGATCATCCACAATCATAGCCTTAGCCTGTGGCCGGCTAAACCGAAACAAGTTCTCAAATGACTTAACATACCCAACTTTCACCTCGTGCCTAACCAAGGGAGCATTGGGGTCACACCCTATAATCGCACAAAATTCCTCAAAAAGAGGGCACATTTCCTCCATCATAGCCCCAAACCGAAAAACGTGAGCCTCAGGATCCCAAAATCTAATACAGGCTCGCAAAAGGTCCCAGTCAACTACTACGCCCCTAAGAGTGATAACGGGAGAAATTCCGTACCTCCCCAAATTGATCTTTTCAATTTTGGAGAGACTCCTGGTCCAGCTATGCATGCTATGATTGTAAAAGGGATTCATGTTTCTTATTTATTTATCTATCCTGCTTTTATTAAAAAATAATAATAATAATAAAAAAAAAAAAGAGGGGAGAGAGAAAACTGACCAAAATAGCTGTTTAGGCACAGAGTTCGAGAGTTAGAATGGGGAAAAAAGGCTGAAAACAGCCCTTTTTATTTAGAAAGTCGCGCCCAAGGGCAGCTGCCCGCGCCCTCTAGGGCGGGTATGCCCACCTGGAGGGCGGGCATTGTGAATACCTAAATTTTGAGGCTCAAAAAGCCAATTTTCCCGGCCGCAGTGGTGGCGGCCGCCCTTAAAGGCGGCGGTAGCCGCCGGCGACAGCGGCTGCAGTCGCCTGTGGATACCCATTTATTTTGAGGCTCGAAGAGCCAGCTTTCCCGGATTGCAAGCAGTCCGGCCGGACC
Source organism: Jatropha curcas (assembly GCF_041381405.1). Taxonomy (NCBI): domain Eukaryota; kingdom Viridiplantae; phylum Streptophyta; class Magnoliopsida; order Malpighiales; family Euphorbiaceae; genus Jatropha; species Jatropha curcas. The sequence continues at coordinate 13,814,455 of NC_143154.1, read as the reverse complement.
TAAGGCTATTTTGGAAGTTTACCGAAAGTATGCCAATATGGTACTTAAAACGTCCGGGAAATTACAAGGATCACGGAACTGGTCTCGGAATATTTTTTGGAGGTCTAGAACTCCCGGAAAAGCCTCCGGAACGAAAAAAGAAAAAGGGGAAAAGGCACACGTGCCCGCCCGCGGGGGTGGGCATGCCCGCCCAGGCTTGGCGGGCACGCCCGCCCAGCATGGGCGAACACACCCGCCCAGCATGGGCGGACACGCCCGCCCAAGCCAGGCCATCAAGGGTAGAGGACAAATCATTTCAGCCATAAGGACAAAGACCAAGCGGCTGCTCACATTTAAAAAAAAAAAAAACAAGTTAAAAGAAGCAGTCATTTCCACAAATTGGATGACAACAAACACCTTGAAAATCAAGCGCCAGGCATGGCACAAGTACAAGTGTCCTTATAAACAAGGATCATTTCTCAAAACAAGGAAAAGGAAGAGTCTCCTCAAAATTCCTTATGGAGAGGAGAACCATTGAGGAAATAAGTTTCAAATTCAGAGGAAGATAAAGTTCAAGAAAAGGAATCAAATTAACCTCAAGAATTCAAACATGGCGAAGCCACAAACTCAAAGCATAAAAGCTTCTTCAACACTCAAGCCACTCAAGTTACCACCACAATGTGGGTATTCAAAACTCTTTGTGATGAATACAAGTCATACTTGAGTCAACCAATGGTAAAACCACTACAAAAACAAAGTCAGATTCGCCTAGAGCTCGAGTCAATAAGTTGATTCAACATCATCAAAGTCGGGAAGGAATCCCGTAAAGACATCCAGCCGGGAATGAATCCCGTAAAGACATCAAGCCGAGAAGGAATCCCGTGAAGAAATCAAGGCAGCAATGAATTCTGCATCAACATCAAGTCGGGAAGGAATCCCGCAAAGACATCCAGCCGGGAAGGAATCCCGCAAAGAAATCAGGCCGGGAAGGAATCCTGCGAAGAAATCAAGACAGAAATGAATTCTGCATCAACATCATCAAAGTCGGGAAGGAATCCCGCAAAGGCATCAAACCGGGAAGGAATCCCGCAAAGGCATCAAACCGGGAAGGAATCCCGCGAAAAAAAATCAAGCCGGGAAGGAATCCCGCGAAAAAAATCAAATCAGAAATGAATTCTGTATTAATATCAAGTCGGGAAGGAATCCCAAAGAAATCAAATCGGAAATGAATTCCACAATCAGCATTAAGTCGGAATTGGCTTTTGCCCCAACAGTAAGTCGGAAATAAAATCCGCACCAAGTCGGAAAGGAATTCCGCACCAACATCAAGTCGGAGATGAATTCCGCACCAGCCGAGCACGAAGTTCGCATCCCGGAAGGAACTACGAAAGACCTGATTCTCCCCATCCCCCGAAGAGTTCTTGGAGATACGTAGGCAGCCACAAAGGCGCGGTCACAAACATAAGTTTGCATCATAAATAGCATTTTCTCTTTGTCAATATAAAAAAAAAATAAAAAAAAAGAGTGAAGAAAAGAAAAAAGAAAAGCTGGAGTTGAAAACCCGAAAGGGCGGCTTCAGGCAAGAATTGAGCCCGCTAGGCTGAAAACCCGAAAGGGCGGCTACTAGGCAAAAGTTAAGGCAAAAAGAAAAAAAAGTGCTTTCAAAGGTCTCCTTGGGAATATATAAATCATTTTTTCCAGGAATCACTGAGTTCCTTCGAGTCAAAATTCACATTCTGGGTCCTAAGGCCCAAAAATTCCCAATCAAAAGGCTAAAAGGCGGGTCCTCTGGACGCGTCTGATTCTCGCCTACAAAATTTGGTTTTCAGACAACCACCGACGCCCATAAAACACTTTTTTATGGTTGCCGGTGGGGGGCAACTGTGAATACCTAAATTTTGAGGCTCAAAAAGCCAATTTTCCCTGCCGCGGTGGTGGCGGCCGCCCTTAAAGGCGGCGGTAGCCGCCGACGACAGCGGCTGCAGTCGCCTGTGGATACCCATTTATTTTGAGGCTCGAAGAGCCAGCTTTCCCGGATTGCAAGCAGTCCGGCCGGACCGAAGGCTATTTTGGAAGTTTACCGAAAGTATGCCAATATGGTACTTAAAACGTCCAGGAAATTACGAGGATCACGGAACTGGTCTCGGAATATTTTTTGGAGGTCTAGAACTCCCGGAAAAGCCTCCGGAACGAAAAAAGAAAAAGGGGAAAAGGCACATGTGCCCGCCCGCGGGGGTGGGCATGCCCGCCCAGCATGGGCGAACACGCCCGCCCAGCATGGGCGGACACGCCCGCCCAGAATGGGCGGGCATACCCGCCCAAGCCAGGCGGGCATGCCCGCCTAGCTTTGGCGGACACGCCCGCCCAAGCCAGGCGGGCATGCCCGCCCAGCTTGGGCGGACACGCCCGCCCAGCATGGGCGGGCATGCCCGCCCATCTTGGGCGGACACGCCCGCCCAGCATGGGCGGACACGCCCGCCCAGCTTGGGCGGACACGCCCGCCCAGACCAGGCGGGCATGCCCGCCCTCGAAGGCGGGCAGGGGCACCCGGGGTCACGTTTTTTCCTATAAAAAGCGGCTCTGGGGCTCCGTTTTGAGGCACTCAGTCTGTGTTGACGGACGCTCCTTCTCCCTACGCTCTTTGCGATTCTTTACTGCTTTCTTGCATTTTTTAATTTTAATTTTATTTTATTGTTGTGATACTTGGTCACTTAAAATTAAATTAAAATTAATTCCCTTAACGAGGAGCTTAACCTGGAGTTAAGAAGCGGTCGACGATTAAATCAGGTACGTAAACAAAACTCTGCCTATTTAATTTTAGCACTTCATGCATGCTTCTCTTCTACTCCTTTTAATTCTACAACTGCATAAATGCATTCATGTCATCATATAGGCAAGTAAATTGCCTCAATTAAAGTATGATTAAGCTAAATGCCCGGTTAATTAATAATCGTGGTATTAAAACCTAAATCCGACAATATTGGCTTAAAATATCTAGTCTATCAATGGCTATGGTATGATTGCCTTTATTTCGAACAATTTTCGGCTTAAGTTCGGTTCATCAATAATTGTGACTAAGTAGCCTAAATTATTCACGTTCTTTTGGCATTAAATTGCCTACATTGCAGTTTGATTAATTACTTTTGGTAAACAAATTGCCAATAAGTAAGATCAGTTATTTTTTAGCAATAAAACGCTTAAATCAAAGTTTTGGCAAAATGCCTTAAAACTAAATCAATCTTTTTGGATTTAAAGCCTTAAATCATTCAATTTTGGCGACAGTCGCCTAAATAAATCATCAATCAATTTTGGCAACATCTTGCCTAAATCGGCACTTTTTGCTAAAAGCTTTCAAATCAACACATTTTTGCTAAAAGCCTTTAAAATCAATTTTTCGGCAATTAAATTGTCTAAATCACAAAATGTTTTGGCTAAAAGCCTTAATTCATTTTTTTGGCAAACAAATAAGTCCAATCAAAACTTTTTGGCAAAATGCCTAAAACCATCAATTCTTTGGCACAATGCCTAAACAAAATGCACAAAGCATACACACACTCATGCATAAAGCATCCCCATTCAAAGCCCTCTAAAAGAGGCCTATCGAACTACGTTGACTTTGATCTTCCATTCAAACGGAAGTACGTAGGCACGTTTGGGATTTAACCCCGAGCGGCAAGTCAAAATCACATAAACATTTTAATTGGTCCTATTGTTTCATTCACCCTGCAAAGCATTCACTCATAGGTTAGTTCATCAGCATGACATAGTCTCGGGATCCACCTCGGGTTCGTTAGATCATGCCTTAACCATTGGGATAATTAATCTATTAACTAGGTTAATTAAAATCGGAGTCACTTAGGGTTTTTTCCTAGTTTACCCTGAAATAATTAAACAAGGTGGCGATTCACACATCACGTGCATTTCTTCCTTAGTCATATGCATTCGGTATGCATTGACGATATTTGGGGAGGGGTTCACAGTTTGGCGACTCTGCTGGGAACTTTATGTAATCTTTTTGCATAATAGTGGACTACAATTGTTGAATAAACTAACATGCCCTTCTTTAGGGCATTACTTTACTATGCTTTTTTTGCAGGGTACCTTGACATAAATCGAGTGTTCTTTCTTTAAGAATACTCGATGAGAGGAATTTTGAACTTAAGTGACAAATTTGATTAAGACACTTAAATTTGTTGATCTATTTGCACGATTGAGAATCTTTTTCTCCATTGCATAAAAAACGAATTTCAAATGAATTTCTTCTCTCTCTGTTCAAACTTCTGAGTCTGGATAGCAAGTAGCGCTGATCGGCAGGTCTCTTTGATTATGTCGACGGACAGCCAAAGCGTCCTCCCTGTTGCCGCAAACCACCCCCAATCCTTTTGGGGATGGCCCATGAGTATGCGTACCGTTGGACCCACGCGAAACTCTTTGTTTCACATGTGGTTAGGTATATCCATGCTCAAGGCTCAAGGGTCCCTTTATAAGCCGATTCTCTATTTTGAGTCATAGCCTATAGAACCTATCCTTTAGATGCACCCAATGATGTGAATCATATCATTAAACAAATTATGACGTGTTGTTATGCGCACTCACGACATATCATAAACATGGGGTAAACAAAAAGAGAGCATGAAATACCCTTTTACTTTCAGTCATGCACAGTTGGACAAGAGAGTCAATTCACCTCACATCAGCTACCTGATACACCGACCACTGTACCTAATCCAGCTACCCTTACCCTTACAGGTGCCCACAATCCGAGTGCCTACCCAAGTGCCAGACACACCTACAGTGCTATCACCAGCTTCACCAGCTTCACCAGCTACACCAGCTTCGCCTACAACTCCAACAACCTTATCTGCACCAATGGCATCACTTGCTGATATCCAAACCCTCATTGAACAACTAGAGGCTAGAATGGAGGCCAGAATGGAGGCCAGAATGAATGAGGCACTAGCTGCCCAAAGGACCGCCCTGATAGCTGAACTGGGTAATGGGAATGGTAATGGAAATGGGGCTTCCGCTGGGGGAAGTGGACCTGCTGCCTCCAACCAGGGTCCTGCTGCTGAACCTACAAACCCTGCCCTAAACCTGGATGAGATGCCTTCTAAAACTGCCTCTGAGCTGGAAGCTCAGAGAATGAGAGAGAAACTAGAGCTCCTAGAGAGGTCCATCACTGCTCTCAAAACCCACAAGGAAGTGGTGGACATGGACTCCTTGTCCTTGTTCCCTGAAGCCAGGTTGCCAACTAAGTTCAAGATGCCCAACATGGACAAGTTTGATGGAACCACTTGTCCTAAAACACATTTGAAAATGTATGTGGGTGCCTTAAACCCATTCGGATTGAGCAGTGAGCTCCTTGCTCAGTTGTTCCAACAATCTCTTACTGGTGCTGCATTAAGATGGTTTGTTAGCCTTGATCGGTCTAAGATGAAGACCTGGGAGGATATCTGTAATGCATTCAATTCACAGTACCACTACAATATGGAGGTGGATGTTACTCGAAGAGAGTTAGAGACCACCAAGCAGAAAAATAATGAACCCTTTTCCTCGTTCCTTACGAGGTGGAGGGCCAAAGCCGCCCAAATGATTAACCGGCCTTCTGAACAAGAGCAGGTGGACATAATAATAAAGAACTTGCAGCCTGTCTACCAACAACGATTACAAACCCAGTACCTGCCAACTTTCCAGTCGCTCATTGCCACTGCCACAAAGGTAGAGGATCTGATCCAAATGGGGCAACTGAAAGACGACTCAGGGACCTCTAAGTACAAGAAGCCTAGCCAAGCTAGCAAAGTCCACGAAGTGGCGAGCATCACTCCCACCAACCCCTTACGAGTAGGGAATATGAGGAATGGTAATCAATCGAGAAGAACATACACTGACCTTGGAATGCCGATCCTTTTGGTTTTCCGAGAGGCTGTCAAGGCCAACTATATCAAGCCTTTAGAAGCAAGGCCACCTCCCAATCCACTACCGAGAAACTATAAGGCAGATGAATACTGCGAGTATCATCAGGGATACGGGCACAAGACTGAAGCATGTTGGACGCTCAAGAACCGCATACAAGACCTGGTAGACAATGGGTCAATCATCCCAAGAAGTAAACCAAACATTAGCACTAATCCCTTACCAAATCACGGGGTAAATGCTATTGATTCTGACCAGAAATTAATCGATCCTTTCGAGTTATTTTTGGAAATGAATAACATCTGTGTCTTGGATTTGAATGACCTAAGTGAAGAGGTCGATGCCATTACTAGGAGCGGGAGACAATATGAACCTTTAGTTTTGGACAAAATCCAAAATAAACCCTACCAGAGGGCAGAGGAGCCAAAGGAGGACCCGGTGCTGTCACAATTAAAAAAGACACAAGCTAGGGTGTCAATCTGGGAACTTTTGGCATCATCCTTTCCTCATCGCCAAGCTCTTTGCAAGGCTTTGAGTCAACTCCAGACGCCTGTGGAAGTCAGCCCTGAAGTGCTAGTATCCACCCTCACCCAATCATCTAAAACACGAAGCATCGGTTTCTCTGATGACGATTTGCCCAAGGAGGGAGGCAGTCATAACAATGCTCTTTATGTCACTGTTCAGACTCGAGACAAAACCGTGCCCATGGTTCTCATTGATAATGGGTCGGCGCTGAACGTCTGCCCACTGAGAGTAGCCAGCTGTCTAGGGTTGGAGGAAACTGACTTCACTCCCTCAGACCAGATAGTGAAGGCCTATGACAGCACCCGGAGGGAAGTATTGGGGGTTGCCACGCTGAAGCTAACAGTTGGGCCGGCTGTGATGGAAGTCCCCTTCCAGGTAATTGATGTGCCGACCAGCTTCAACCTACTTCTGGGCTGGCCATGGATACACCACACTAAGGCAATACCCTCGTCCTTGCACCAAAAGGTCAAGTTTCCATATGAGGACAAAGTTATCACCATTCAGGGGGATGACTACAGCCAGCTCAAAAAGCCAAAGGGCCAGCCTCTCTTTGAGGTCAACCCTGAGACCGCCAACCTACCCCTCTCGGGATTTCAATATGATACTGTGCAGTTCATAGAAGGAAAGACTGCAAACTCTCGAATTCTCTTTGATTTCGGGACGGTGCAAATAAACTGCATAGTGCCCTTAATGCTTAAGATGTCCTATCTGCCAGGAATGGTTATGGCCAGATCGGGGAAAACATACCCCAAACTGCAAGCCTGGGAGTGTCCAGTGAATGAGGGAACCTTCGGACTGGGTTATGAGCCCACTGACGAAGAGCGTGCTGAGAAAACCCGAAGAGGAAGGAAGAAAAGTATACATATGCGGCCTTACCTATTGACTCTGAACAGCTACTTCTGCAAACCTGGAGAAGCAGTTTCTTACTGTGGCTTCCGGGAGCCCTTTTGCTGCCCAACTGTTAAGAAGATGCTGCCTGGAATAGAAATATTCTCGGATGTTTGGGGCAACAAGCCCGAGGTAGTAACCGAGCTGGAGACAGAAGACTTCATGCAGCCTAATCTCTTTGATGAGGTTGCAGTTATCACCGGAAGTGATGGGAATCAAGACTTGTGCAGCCTAATCAAGCCGAGCAAAGGACCTCTTGACAACTGGTACACCGAGGAGGAGCGCACTGCTGACAAAACCCCTCCCGAGTCAAGCCTAGTACCAGAGTCTGTAAGAAAGTCCTGTACTGAGTCCGAGTCTGACCCCGAGTCTGAAACCGAGTCAGAGTCCAGTTCCAGTTCTGTGTCGGATCTAGAAGATCCAGATTTCAAACTTGATGTAACTTTTGAAGACGATTCCGTCATAATTAATAAAGGCTTGCAAATTCTTGATTACCCTGCGTGTCTATCTTTCCAAGCATTTCCAAGCAAAAACAATCAAATAAATGAAATAAAAAATGAAAAGGAAAAGATAGTAATTGGCAAGGAAGAAAATGAATATACATACATTGCATCAGATTGCATGAACAGGGAACAGGTCAGTGAATGTTTGAAGAAATTTGCTGATTGCTTCATGTGGAAGGCAAGTGACATCACGGGAATTGACCCAGCAATAGTGGTGCATAAGATTCCAGTATACCCTGAGGCTAAGCCAGTGAAACAGAAGCTTAGAAGGCTAAAGACAGAATGGTCCTTGAAAATCAAGGAGGAAGTTGCCAAGCAGCTGGAGAACAAGTTCATAGAACCTATTGCCTACCCGACATGGTTAGCGAACATCGTGCCGGTTCCTAAGAAGGATGGAAAGGTGCGAATGTGTGTGGATTACAGGGATTTGAATAAAGCTTGCCCGAAGGATGATTTTCCCCTGCCACATATTGACTTACTGGTGGATCGAATGGCTGGACACGAGATGGTCTCTTTGACCGATCTTGCTGTCGGGTACAATCAAATAATGATGCATTTGCCAGACAAAGAGAAGACGGCATTCATCACGGAATGGGGAACCTACTGCTATAGGGTCATGCCCTTCGGGCTCAAAAATGCCGGGGCAACCTATCAAAGAATGGCAACGACCATCTTTCACGACATGATTCACAAGGAGGTGGAAGTGTATGTGGATGATATGGTGGTTAAGTCAAAAACAACCGAAGAACATACAACAGCACTTGAGAAGTTCTTCCTTAGACTTCGAAAGTATAATTTGAAGCTCAACCCGGCAAAATGTCTGTTTGGAGCCACGTCCGGAGTATTTCTGGGGCATATGGTTAGTCGGAAGGGCATAGAGATTGACCCTTCAAAGGCCAAAGCTATTCTGGAAATGCCAGCACCAAAGACCGAAAAAGAAGTCCGAGGTTTCTTGGGAAGGCTACAGTACATCAGCCGTTTCATCAATCAGTTGGCCGATACTTGTGGTCCGATTTTCAAACTACTTAGGAAAGGAGTAGCAGTCAAATGGAATAAGGATTGTCAGGCGGCTTTCGACCAAGTCAAGCAATACCTGCTATCCCCGCCTGTTTTACAACCACCAAGGCTAGGAAAGCCTTTGCTACTGTACCTGTCTGTGACAGAAGAAGCAATGGGTGCCATATTAGCTCAACAAGCAGAAGATACAAGGATAGAAAATGCCGTGTATTACCTTAGCAAGAGGATGCCGGGATATGAGTTGAAATACAACAAGATAGAGAAGTTGTGTCTGGCTCTAGTCTGGGCCTGTACCAAGCTGCAACACTACCTCTCGTCTTACACTACACACGTAATCTCTGAATCGAACCCCTTGAAATTCCTTATGGAAAGGCCGGTTCTTGACTGTAAGATGGCAAAGTGGGTGTCAGTGCTTGCGGCTTATGATTTAAAGTTTGTACAACGTAAGGCAGTAAAAGGCGGGGCCTTGGCTGACCAATTAGCAGAATTACCGGTCGAAGACCAAATGCCAGAGGTAGAGTTCCCCGACGAAGACCTGTTAAACTTGGAAAGTCAGGTCTGGGAGATGTATTTCGATGGAGCTTCGAACTACCATGGAAATGGGATTGGAGTGGTATTCAAAACTCCTTGTGGAGAATACATCCCAATTGCAATTAAACTAGACTTCGACTGTACCAATAATGAGGCCGAATACGAAGCCTGCATCAAGGGGTTAGAAGCAGCCTTGGAAAAAGAGATAAAAGTCCTCAGGGTTTTCGGAGATTCCAACCTGATAGTCTCCCAGGCTCTAAGGAAGTGGAAAATCAAGGAAGAGCGTTTGGTTCCTTACCTACAACGCTTAGATGAATTGGCTCAACAGTTTGAGGAATTATCTTTCCACTACCTGCCGCGAGCCAAAAATCAATTCGCTGATGCCCAAGTCATTCGACCTCTGACAGTCAGGCTACAGAAGCAACCAGCACATGTCATGCATCTAGTCGATGACAAGCCGTGGTTTTGGGATATACAGAACTATCTTCAGAATGGAGCCTACCCGGAGGGGTCCAAAAAGGCTGATCAACGAACATTGAGACAGTTAGCATCTGGATATTTCCTTACCGGTGGAATTCTGTATAAGAAAAGTTGGAATGGCCTGCACCTAAGGTGCGTTGATGAAAGAGAAGCTCAAGCCATTATGGATTCCTTACATAATGGGGAATCTGGGTCACACATGCACGGGATAGCCTTGGCTCGGAAAATCATGAACCAAGGTTATTACTGGTCAACTATGAATGCGGATTGTGTGAGGCACGCGCGGAAGTGCCATGAGTGCCAAATTTTCGCTAAGCTGCAAAAACGACCTCCGGTCAATTTAAATCCAATTGCTTCACCGTGGCCTTTTGCAACTTGGGGCATAGATGTAATTGGAAAAATCCACCCGAAAGCCTCTAATGGCCATCAGTTTATCCTGGTCGCTGTAGATTATTTCACTAAATGGATCGAGGCAGCCTCTTATTCAGTTCTAAATGCCAAGAAGGCAGCACAGTTTGTCCGTACAAACATCCTTTGTCGGTACGGAACACCATTTGAGATCATTACTGATAACGGGTCTCACTTTCAAAGCGAATTCTCGAATCTACTGAAGCAAAAGAAGATTCAGCATCACAAGTCTTCAGCCTATCGTCCACAAACAAATGGGGCTGTAGAGGCTGCAAACAAGGCTATAAAAGTCATTTTGCAGAAGACAGTTCAAAAGCATAGAGCGTGGCACGAACAATTGCCAAATGCCTTGTGGGGATACAGGACTTCAATCAAAACACCTACTGGGGCAACCCCGTATTCCTTAGTATATGGCATGGAAGCAGTGTTGCCTATTGAGCTGGAAGTTCAGTCGACAAGGGTTATCCGGGAAAGCCAGATCAACGAAGCAGATTGGGCTGAGAATTATCATTTGTAACTTTTGGGTATGGATGAAAAATGATTGCGAGCAATCCACCAAACTCAAGTCTATCAAAGAAGCATGGCAAGACATTTTAACAAGAAGGTCAAAGACCGGAAACTGGAAGAAGGTTGTTTGGTTCTGAAGGAAATTAGACAACCGGTCATAGATCCACGGGGGAAGTTCCGTCCTCATTGGGCTGGACCCTATGTGTTGAAGAAGATCTTGTCAGGCGGAGCCGTTATTTTGGCTGATTTGGATGGCTTGGAATTCACTAATCCATGTAATTTAGATCAGTTAAAAAGATATTTTGTGTAAATTGTAATCATTTGCATAATGTAAAACGAACTACATTAGACCTGATTCTCTTTGGAAAAAAGAAATTATATATCGGAGATATGTAGGCAGCCCTCATTGGGCATGGTCTAAACATTAATAAAAAAATCATTTCATAATTCATTTCTTCTTTGCCAAATAGAAAAAAAAAGAAAAAAAAAAGAAAAACCCGCTAAGTCGAAAACCCGAAAGGGCGGCTTAGGCAAAAGTCGGGGCTCGCTAAGCTGAAAACCCAAAAAGGGCGGCTTAGACAAAAATGGGTAAGCTCGCTAAGTTGAAAACCCGAAAGGGCAGCTTAGGCAAAAATTAGAGCTTGAAATAAATAAAGTTGGAAAATGCTTGGAAAGCTAAATGATTTTCTCAATTTAAGCTAAAAAGTCAAATCTCACTCCAATAGCAGCCCGAAGTCAGGCGGAAAGCAAAAGAGTCCAAACGAATAATGAAGTCTAAATCCAAATCCAAAGCCAAAAAAATACATCCAAAGAAAAAATTCAAAAGCCAAATAAGGGTCAAAATAAGAGAAAGATAGTAAAAGCCTATAGGAGTCTAGGTGTCCCGTCTCCTCCGTGGGGCAACATCCTCTGAGTCTTCCTTAGCTGTTAAACTCTGTCCAGCCTCACCTGTCCGAGGAGCCAACACAATCTCCTCACCTGTCCCAACCTCCTCTTCAACATCAGCCTGAACCCAACCTTCAAGAACACTCAGCAGGGCAGTCCTCCTTGGTCTTTCAATCGGCCAGACAGCGGCAATGAACCAGGCCCGGTACTCGGGAGAAGTCTGAACACTGGTAGGATCGGGTAAAGGTCTCACCATGCGGTGATCTCTAACCCAAGCTTCAAGGACAGCTCGGGTAACACCAACAGTAATGGCAGCATCAGCCGAAATATCATCCGTAATGGGGACAGTCTGATCTATCCCCATCTGCCTCAAAACGCGCGAAGCGCAGTACCAGGTGCAGTGGGTAAGGCCTAGGAGGTAAACCCGAGAATGGCGGAAGCTGACCTGAATAAAGCGGTTGATATTGTACCAAGGGATGAACCACAGTATCTCATTTGGACCCAATTCAACCAGCCACGAAGTCCATGTTTCAGTAGAAGGGTGCGAGATCAGGATTTTTCGCATGCGATACTGGGAAGGATTGTAAGGAAGGGAGGTAGGAGCAGCCACCACTTGAAGATGATCCCTCAACCAAACCTGAGTAATAGATCTTTTCTATTACGAAGAAACAAATTAAAAAGAAGAAGAAGAATGAGGTAGGATAATAGAAAAAATACCTGGAGAATGATGGGGGAAACAGTCCAATCATCGAACCCTAAAGCGGCTCTGTCAAGGCTTCTAATGGTCTCTGCCAGCACAACACCGCCAATGCAACCCATATCCTCAATTTGCCAAACCATTGGACAAAGCCGCAAGTCTCCAAAACCTGGGTCCCAGTTGAATAAGAAACCAGCCAATAAGCAGAAAACCAGGGCCCGCATCCTCAGCCTCATCCGGTCAGGGTCGTCCAAGCAAGTCTCTGAAAATTCATCAATCAGGGGCAGTAGAATCGCCTTCTGATCATCCACAATCATAGCCCTAGCCTGTGGCCAGCTAAACCGAAACAAGTTCTCAAATGACTTAACATACCCAACTTTCACCTCGTGCCTAACCAAAGGGGCATTGTGATCACACCCTATAATCGCATAAAATTCCTCAAAAAGAGGGCACATTTCCTCCATCATAGCCCCAAATCGAAAAACGTGAGCCTCAGGATCCCAAAATCTAATACAGGCTCGCAAAAAAATCCCAGTCAACTACTACGCCCCTAAGAGTGATAACGGGAGAAATTCCGTACCTCCCCAAATTGATCTTTTCAACTTTGGAGAGACTCCTAGTCCAGCTGTGCATGCTATGGTTCATCTTTAAAAAAAAAAGATAATAAAAATTGGCAAAGAAAAATGCATTCATTTGCTTTGCATCAATCAAAGCTGGGGGCATCCTAAGAGGCACCATCAAAGGGGAAGTTTTGAAGGGTAATCATAGAAAGGATCCAGCAAAGGGTACGCAAGACTTCAAACAGTACCGAGGCAAAGCCGATTGAAGGGGTTAAGGCCAGAATGGTTTCTCCGAAAACCCAGGAATGGAAGATGCTCCAACAGAGAGGTGTCTGAATTTTGAGCTTAAAAGCGACAGAATAAAGAAGTTATGTTTGGAATTGGATTGGGTCTGCACGAAGTCGCAATGCAATCCATACACTACTCAAGTCATCTCAGAATCAAGTTGCCTCGAAATTCTTTATGGAGAGGGCTGCTTCTAAGCAAGCAAAAGGAAAAACGGGACAAAAGGAACCCCTGGTCAAAAGGAAGCAAAAACGGGACAAAAGGAACCCCTGGTCAAAAGGAAGCAAAAACGGGACAAAAGGAACCCCTGGTCAAAAACGGGTCGACTGCAAGCTCTCCGTTAAATTCAAGCCCATCAAGGGTAGAGGACAAATCATTTCAGCCATAAGGACAAAGACCAAGCGGCTGCTCACATTTAAAAAAAAAAAAAAACAAGTTAAAAGAAGCAGTCATTTCCACAAATTGGATGACAACAAACACCTTGAAAATCAAGCGCCAGGCATGGCACAAGTACAAGTGTCCTTATAAACAAGGATCATTTCTCAAAACAAGGAAAAGGAAGAGTCTCCTCAAAATTCCTTATGGAGAGGAGAACCATTGAGGAAATAAGTTTCAAATTCAGAGGAAGATAAAGTTCAAGAAAAGGAATCAAATTAACCTCAAGAATTCAAACATGGCGAAGCCACAAACTCAAAGCATAAAAGCTTCTTCAACACTCAAGCCACTCAAGTTACCACTACAATGTGGGTATTCAAAACTCTTTGTGATGAATACAAGTCATACTTGAGTCAACCAGTGGTAAAACCACTACAAAAACAAAGTCAGATTCGCCTAGAGCTCGAGTCAATAAGTTGATTCAACATCATCAAAGTCGGGAAGGAATCCCGTAAAGACATCCAGCCGGGAATGAATCCCGTAAAGACATCAAGTCGGGAAGGAATCCCGCGAAGAAATCAAGGCAGCAATGAATTCTGCATCAACATCAAGTCGGGAAGGAATCCCGCAAAGACATCCAGCCGGGAAGGAATCCCGCAAAGAAATCAGGCCGGGAAGGAATCCTGCGAAGAAATCAAGACAGAAATGAATTCTGCATCAACATCATCAAAGTCGGGAAGGAATCCCGCAAAGGCATCAAACCGGGAAGGAATCCCGCAAAGGCATCAAACCGGGAAGGAATCCCGCGAAAAAAAATCAAGCCGGGAAGGAATCCCGCGAAAAAAATCAAATCAGAAATGAATTCTGTATTAATATCAAGTCGGGAAGGAATCCCGAAGAAATCAAATCGGAAATGAATTCCACAATCAGCATTAAGTCGGAATTGGCTTTTGCCCCAACAGTAAGTCGGAAATAAAATCCGCACCAAGTCGGAAAGGAATTCCGCACCAACATCAAGTCGGAGATGAATTCCGCACCAGCCGAGCACGAAGTTCGCATCCCGGAAGGAACTATGAAAGACCTGATTCTCCCCATCCCCCGAAGAGTTCTTGGAGATACGTAGGCAGCCACAAAGGCGCAGTCACAAACATAAGTTTGCATCATAAATAGCATTTTCTCTTTGTCAATATAAAAAAAAAATAAAAAAAAAGAGTGAAGAAAAGAAAAAAGAAAAGCTGGAGTTGAAAACCCGAAAGGGCGGCTTCAGGCAAGAATTGAGCCCGCTAGGCTGAAAACCCGAAAGGGCGGCTACTAGGCAAAAGTTAAGGCAAAAAGAAAAAAAAGTGCTTTCAAAGGTCTCCTTGGGAATATATAAATCATTTTTTCCAGGAATCACTGAGTTCCTTCGAGTCAAAATTCACATTCTGGGTCCTAAGGCCCAAAAATTCCCAATCAAAAGGCTAAAAGGCGGGTCCTCTGGACGCGTCTGATTCTCGCCTACAAAATTTGGTTTTCAGACAACCACCGACGCCCATAAAACACTTTTTTATGGTTGCCGGTGGGGGGCAACTGTGAATACCTAAATTTTGAGGCTCAAAAAGCCAATTTTCCCGGCCGCGGTGGTGGCGGCCGCCCTTAAAGGCGGCGGTAGCCGCCGGCGACAGCGGCTACAGTCGCCTGTGGATACCCATTTATTTTGAGGCTCGAAGAGCCAGCTTTCTCGGATTGCAAGCAGTCCGACCGGACCGAAGGCTATTTTGGAAGTTTACCGAAAGTATGCCAATATGGTACTTAAAACGTCCGGAAAATTACGAGGATCACGGAACTGGTCTCGGAATATTTTTTGGAGGTCTAGAACTCCCGGAAAAGCCTCCGGAACGAAAAAAGAAAAAGGGGAAAAGGCACACGTGCCCGCCCGCGGGGGTGGGCATGCCCGCCCAGGCTAGGCGGGCACGCCCGCCCAGCATGGGCGGACACGCCCGCCCAGAATGGGCGGGCATACCCGCCCAAGCCAGGCGGGCATGCCCGCCCAACTTGGGCGGACACGCCCGCCCAGCATGGGCGGGCATGCCCGCCCATCTTGGGCGGACACGCCCGCCCAGACCAGGCGGGCATGCCCGCCCTCGAAGGCGGGCAGGGGCACTCGGGGTCACGTTTTTTCCTATAAAAAGCGGCTCTGGGGCTCCGTTTTGAGGCACTCAGTCTGTGTTGACGGACGCTCCTTCTCCCTACGCTCTTTGCGATTCTTTACTGCTTTCTTGCATTTTTTAATTTTAATTTTATTTTATTGTTATGATACTTGGTCACTTAAAATTAAATTAAAATTAATTCCCTTAACGAGGAGCTTAACCTGGAGTTAAGAAGCGGTCGACGATTAAATCAGGTACGTAAACAAAACTCTGCCTATTTAATTTTAGCACTTCATGCATGCTTCTCTTCTACTCCTTTTAATTCTACAACTGCATAAATGCATTCATGTCATCATATAGGCAAGTAAATTGCCTCAATTAAAGTATGATTAAGCTAAATGCCCGGTTAATTAATAATCGTGGTATTAAAACCTAAATCCGACAATATTGGCTTAAAATATCTAGTCTATCAATGGCTATGGTATGATTGCCTTTATTTCGAACAATTTTCGGCTTAAGTTCAGTTCATCAATAATTGTGACTAAGTAGCCTAAATTATTCACGTTCTTTTGGCATTAAATTGCCTACATTGCAGTTTGATTAATTACTTTTGGTAAACAAATTGCCAATAAGTAAGATCAGTTATTTTTTAGCAATAAAACGCTTAAATCAAAGTTTTGGCAAAATGCCTTAAAACTAAATCAATCTTTTTGGATTTAAAGCCATAAATCATTCAATTTTGGCGACAGTCGCCTAAATAAATCATCAATCAATTTTGGCAACATCTTGCCTAAATCGGCACTTTTTGCTAAAAGCTTTCAAATCAACACATTTTGGCTAAAAGCCTTTAAAATCAATTTTTCGGCAATTAAATTGTCTAAATCACAAAATGTTTTGGCTAAAAGCCTTAATTCATTTTTTTGGCAAACAAATAAGTCCAATCAAAACTTTTTGGCAAAATGCCTAAAACCATCAATTCTTTGGCACAATGCCTAAACAAAATGCACAAAGCATACACACACTCATGCATAAAGCATCCCCATTCAAAGCCCTCTAAAAGAGGCCTATCGAACTACGTTGACTTTGATCTTCCATTCAAACGGAAGTACGTAGGCACGTTTGGGATTTAACCCCGAGCGGCAAGTCAAAATCACATAAACATTTTAATTGGTCCTATTGTTTCATTCACCCTGCAAAGCATTCACTCATAGGTTAGTTCATCAGCATGACATAGTCTCGGGATCCACCTCGGGTTCGTTAGATCATGCCTTAACCATTGGGATAATTAATCTATTAACTAGGTTAATTAAAATCGGAGTCACTTAGGGTTTTTTCCTAGTTTACCCTGAAATAATTAAACAAGGTGGCGACTCACACATCACGTGCATTTCTTCCTTAGTCATATGCATTCGGTATGCATTGACGATATTTGGGGAGGGGTTCACAGGCATGCCCGCCCGGAATGGGCGGGCACGCCCGCCTAGCCCAGGCGGGCATGCCCGCCCACGCAGGGCGTGCACGCCCGCCCAGCCCAGGCGGGCATGCCCGCCCAGACAGGGCAGGGCACACCCAGCCAGCCCAGGCGGGCGTCCAAAAAAAAAAAAAAAAAAAAAGGGGGAGGTAAAGTTTTTTTTAAAAAAAAATTGGATTTTCTCTTCTGTTCAAATCTAATAAATGTGCATACTTTCAAGTGTTAATCAAATGCAGGTACAAATAAGTTAAGTACAGAAACACAGGCCAAGATTCGGTACAGGAAAATAAAGAGGAAAGAAAATAAAGGAAAGCAAGGAAGTCCAGCAGCTATCAGCGGCGAGACCTCCTCCTCCTCCGGTCGTCAAAAGCCTGCAGTGTCCAAGCTGAAGTTAGTTCCTCCTGCATCCCAAGGATTAGCTCCATCATCTGACTGATCAAGCCGTCAGGCACCTGGAAGTCACACAAAATATATATATATATATATAAGTCAATATACATACAAATCTCTTATAAATCCTTTATCAGTCATTACCTCATTAATGTCATCAGGAGGAAGAGCCAGGCGATTCACGCGCTCCAGGGACACCTCTCGTAGAGATGAAGTACCCTCAAGAGTGTAATAGGAAATGCTGTATGGAAGGTGCAAATTGGCCAAACCCGGATGGACTGGCCTGGTAGCCTCTGAAATAGCTTGAGGAATCCTGAAGGCGCCGGCCGCATGGCTGGGGCCAGCTCGAGATGGACCCTCCACCGGAGTAGAAGAAGAAGGACGGGACGTAGGCCTCCTCCTTGGAGTCCTGGCCGAGGAGCCTGAAGCCCGAGAGGAACGGGTGCCGAGCGGCTGGAAAGGGGTCGACCTCGGGAGATTGTCAAGCCTAGAGCCGATGGGCCGCATCAGAAACACCTGACAGAATTCGTCATAATCTCCACCCCGGATCAATTCCATATGTGGGATACCTTCAGTATGGGCATCTGTAAGAACCATCTATTTGCCCGCTCGCATGTCCTCAGGAGGAGGAAGAGGAACGGAGCGGCAGCCCCTAACCTGGAAGTGCACTCGCTCGCCCAGGTAATAATGTCTCAGAACAGGATGTGATAAGACAAACCGCCGTCGAGACAGAGCCTCTGATCGCCTGAAATGGGGATCAGCCTCAGTCCAGCGTTGGAGTCGGGTATTCATCGCCCCTACCTCAGCCTGTGTAAGGGAAGCAAATATGTTAATAAATCTGTTTTTTTTCACACGACCAAGGGAAATTGAGAGGGCACTCGCCTGCTCTATGGTACAAGTATCGAAGAAGCTCCGCAAATCCCCTAAAGATTTCTGGCGTAGAATAGACTGGTGATTAGCTCGGTACCATCTCCAAGCCAAAGGTACCAACCCTAGCCCAAGATCAGTATGAGTCAGCTCTGGGCGGAGGTAGGGAAAATACTCAAAAGCCCAAGTCTGCAAAAAACGAAAGAATGGATCAATCATAAAAAGGGGGGGGGAAAGAAAAGGAAGAGACAAAATGAGGATATGTTCTTACCTCCCAGAAATAGTAGGTCCCGCTGAGCTTACAGTGGCCTCGACTCAGATCGCACATATCATCATACATGCGGCTCAGAATAGCACCGGCCCAGTCGTACTCAGTAAGATGGGCCAAGTCCTCCAAACTCTTCAGAATAGAGGGATTAAACTTCTCTTTTCAGTTAGACCAGAAAGATGACGCAAACAACAGCAACAGAGTGAATCTAGCTACCTGAGTAGCCGTTAGCTCTCCCTGTCTATGTCTGGCATAAATGTCAGGGGCCTGGAGAGATAACCAGTGCCTCGAAACACTCAGATCGGGAGTAGAATAGCTAGGCCTAACAATCCGGGGAAGGTCAATCCCTATCAGCTCCGTCATTCGGTCGGGGGTGACCGCAGTCCTCCAATCGTCATATAGCTCGATCGGCCGAGTACCAAAAGGAATCCCAGAAATCAATGAAAAGTCAGTCAGGGTCATCGTCATCTCACCCCAAGAGAAGTGGAAAGTGTTGGTGGTGTCCCACCATCTCTCAGCCAACGCACCCAGTAGGCTCTTATAATTCTGCCTACCCAGCTCAAGGTTTCTTAAGAAGTCCAGGTGAGAAGGGCCAATGATGGCTCCGACCGGATTATTATGATCAAGTATGTCAAACGGGATCTCAGCAATGGAGGACTCGCCTACGTCCAGCCTAATGTATGCACCCTAAAAGGTAAAATAGTTTAAGGTTATCCTTTGGTTCCTAATTAAAAGATATCTTAATCCCCTCCTAGTATGCATACTAATAAAAATAGTAAGCACAAACAGAAATCACAATTTGGCCTAAGGCCCGAAAAATCACAATTTGGCCTAAGGCCCAGAAATCACAATTTGGCCTAAGGCCCAGAAATCACAATTTGGCCTAAGGCCCAAAAAAAAAAAAAAAAAAATTTATTTTTCGGCCTAAGGCCCAAGATCACAATTTGGCCTAAAATAATATGCCAACAAAGCAAGCGTACCTGGGCAAAGACGCCGGTCATAGAAGCGTGAGTATCAGCATCCGCCATGAGATCGACATCACTAAAAGACATCTCCAGGGACTCCAGCAGATCCTCGTCGCTGCTATAATCGGAGGAAGCCATGATGTGAGATTTGGGAGAATTTGAGAGAGAGCCTTAGAGTAAGAGGATGAAAATGAGTGAAAAATGAAAGTTTAAGCTATTTATAGAAGAAAAAAAGGAGCCAAAAGGCGGGTCTTTTGGACGCGTCTGTTTTTCGCCTACAAAATTTGTGTTTCATACAACCACCGACTCCCATAAATCATTTTATGGTCGCCGGTGGGGGGCAGCTGTGAATACTCAAATTTTGAGGCTCAAAGAGCCACTTTTTCTGGACTGCAAATAGTCCGGTCAGACCAGAGGTCATTCAAAAAGTTCGCCGGAAGTGTGCCAATATGGTACTTGAAATGTCCGAAAAATTACGAGGATCATGGAACTGGTCTCGGAATATTTTTTGGAGGTCCGGAACTCCCGGAAAAGCCTCCGGAACGAAATTAAGAAAAAGAAAGAAGGCACGCATGCCCGCCCGAGGGGTGGGCATGCCCGCCCAAGCTAGGCGGGCAGGCCCACCCAGCATGGGCGGGCACGACCGCCCAACATGGGCGGGCATACCCGCCCAAGCCAGGCGGGCGCGCCTGCCCAGCTTGGGCGAACATGCCCGCCCAGATGGGGCGGGCACGCCCGCCCAGAATGGGCGGGCACGCCCGCCTAAGCTAGGGCGGGCACGCCCGCCCAGCCTAGGCGGGCATGTCCGCCCAGCTTGGGGGGACACGCCCGCCCAGCTTGGGGGGACACGCCCGCCCAGCCCAGGCGGGCACGCCCGCCCTTGAAGGCGGACAGGGGCACCTGGGGTCACTCTTTTCCTATAAAAGACGGCTCTGGGGCTCCGTTTTGAGACACACAGTCTGTGTTGACGGACGCTCCTTCTCCCTACGCTCTTTGCAATTCTTTACTGCTTTCTTGCATTTTTAATTTTAGTTTTACTTTATTTTTGTGATACTTGGTCACTTAAAATTAAACTAAAATTAATTCCCTTAACGAGGAGCTTAACCTGGAGTTAAGAAGCGGTCGACGATTAAATCAGGTATGTAAGTCAAACTTTACCTATTTAATTTTAGCACTTCATGCATGCTTCTTTTCTACTCCTAAAAATTCTACAACTGCATAAATGCATTCATACCATCATATAGGCATGTAAATTGCATCAATTAAAATATGATTAAGCTAAATGCCCGGTTAATTAATAATCGTGGTATCAAAGTTTAAATCCGACAATATTGGCTTAAAATATCTAGTCATTCAATGGCTATGATATGATTGCCTTTATTTCGAACAATTTTCAGCTTAAGTCCAATTAATCAATAATTGTGGCTAAAAGCCTTAATCAATCATGTTTTGGCAACAAATTGCCTACAGTTAAATCAAAGTTTTGGCAAAATGCCTTAAAACTCAATCAATCTTTGGGTTTTAAAACCGAAAAATCAATCATTTTGGCGACAATCGCCCAACCAACTTCATTTTGGCAATCAGTTGCCTAAATCACTCTTTTCGGCTAAAAGCCTTAAAATCAATCATTTTTGCGACAATCGCCTAAAAATTAATCATTTCTGGCAACAATTGCCTAAATCAATCTTTTTGGCTAAAAGCCATTAAAATCAACATTTTTGGCATCAAATGCCTAAAAATCAATCAATTTTTTGGCAAAATGCCTAAACAAAAATGCACAAAGCATACACACACTCATGCATTAAGCATACCCATTCAAAGCCCTTCAAAGAAGGTCTATCGAACTACGTGGACTTTGATCTTCCATTCAAATGGAAGTACGTAGGCACGTTCGGGATTTAACCCCGAGTGGCAAGTCAAAATCTCATAAACATTTTAATTGGTCCAATTACATCATTCACCATGCAGAGCATTCCATTCATTTTCATGGTTAGTTTATCAGCATGACATAGTCTCGGGACCCATCTCGGGTTTGCACATCATGCCTTAAACATTGGGTTAATTAATCTAATAATTAGGTTAATTAAAATTGGAGTCACTTAGGGTTTTTTCCTAGTTTACCCTAAAATAATTAAACAAGGTGGCGACTCACACACATCACGTGCATTTCTTCCCTAGTCACATGCATTTATCATGCAATTTGATGTTTTGGGAAAGGGGTTCACAGCCTCCAGTTGTTCAATGAGGTTTTGGATGTCAGTAAGTGATGCCATTGGTGTAGGTGGGGTTGTTGGAGTTGTAGGTGAAGCTGGAGTAGCTGGTGAAGCTGGTGATAGCACTGTAGTTGTGACTGGAACTTGGGTAGGCACTCGAACAACGGGTACTTGTAAGTATAAGGGTAGCTGGATTAGGGTACGGTGATTCATGTATCAGGGTAGTGATGTGAGGTAGATCGACTCTTTATCCAACTGTGCATGACTAAAAACAAAAGAGTGTTTTGTGTTCTCTTTGTGTTTATGATATGTCATGAATGCGCACAACATCACGTCATAATCCGTTTATGATATGATTCACATCATTGGGTGCATACAGTCCTAAAAGATAGGTTCTATAGGCTATGACACAAATAGAGAATTGGCTTATTAAGGGACCCTTGAACCTTGAGCATGGATATACCTAACCACATGTGAAACAAAGAGTTTCGCGTGGGTCCAACAGTACGCATACTCATGGGCCACCCCCAAAAGGATTAGGAATGGTTTTCGGTAACAGGGAGGACGCTTTGGCTGTCCGTCGACATAATCAAAGAGACCTGCCTATCAGCTCTACTTGCTATCCAGACTCAGAAGTTTGAACAGAGAGAGAAGAAATTCATTTGAAATTTTTTTTTTATGCAATGGAGAAAAAGAATCTCAATTCGTGCAAATAAATCAACAAATTTAAATGATTTAAAGTAAATTTCAATTAGGTCCAAATTCTCCTTATTAAGCATTCTTAAAGAAAGAATACGTAATTTTTGTTGGGGTACCCTGCAAAACAAAGCATAGTAAAATAATACCCTAAAGAAGGGCAGGTTAGTTTACACAACAATCGTAGTCCACTTTATGCAAAATGATTACATAAATCCCCAGCAGAGTCGCCAAACTGTGAACCCCCTACCCCAAATATCAAGCATATGATGCATATGACTAAGGGCAAAAATGCACGTGAATGTATGAGTCGCCACCTTATTTAATTATTTTAGGGTAAACTAGGAAAAAATCCTAAGTTGACTCCAATTTTAATTAACCTAATTACTAGATTAATTATCCCAATGTTTAAGGCATGGTCCATGAACCCGAGGTGGATCCCGAGACTATGTCATGCTGATGAACTAACCTATGAATGAATGCTTTGCAATGAAGATGATGTAATTGGACCAATGAAAATGTTTATATGATTTCGACTTGCCGCCCGGGGTTAAATCCCGAACGTGCCTACGTACTTCCGTTTGAATGGAAGATCAAAGTCAACGTAGTTCGATAGGCCTTTTTTAAAGGGCTTTGAATGGGTATGCTTTATGCATGAGTGTGTGTATGCTTCGTGCATTTTGTTTAGGCATTTTGCCAAAAATTGATTGATTTGATTTAGGCATTTGTTGCCAAAAAAATGTTGATTTAAGGCTTTTAGCCAAAAAGATTGATTTAGGCAATTTGTTTGTCAAAAGTTGATGTGATTTAGGCAATTGTCGCCAAAATTGATTGATTTTAAGGCTTTTAGCCAAAATGAGTTGATTTAGGCAATTAGTTTGCCAAAAGTGTTTGATTGGGCGATTGCCGCCAAAATTGGTTAGTTTTAAGGCTTTTAGCCAAAAGATTGATTAATTAAAGGCTTTTGCCAAGACTTTGTTTTAAGCGATTTCTCGTTAAAAAAGATTAATCTCACTTATAAGCAATTTGTTTGCCAAAAGAGATCAATTGAATTGCAATGTAGGCAATTTATTGCCAAGAAAATGTGTTTTAATTAAGGCCTTTTAGCCACAATTATTGATTAATTGGACTTAAGCCGAATTGTTCGAAATAAAGGCGATCACCATAGCTATTGATTAACTAGGCTTTAGCCGATATTGTTGGATTTAGGCTTTAATACCACGATTATTAATTAACCGGGCATTTAGCCTAAAATTATTTAATTGAGGCAGTTTATTTGCCTAATGATGACATGAATGCATTTATGCAGTTGTAGAATTAGGAGTAGAAGAGAAACATGCATGAAGTGCTAAAATTAAATAGGCAGAGTTTCGTTTATGTACCTGATTTAATCGACGGCCGCTTCTTAGCTTCAGCTTGAAAAACTCCGGATTAAGCTCCTCGTTTGGGGAATATTAATTAATTTAATTCAATTTAAGTGACCAAATTATCACAACAACACAATAATCAAAGCCTATGCTAAATGCAGAAAAGTAGTAAAGAATCGCAAGGAGCGTAAGGGAGAAGGAGCGTCCATCAACACAGACTGAGTGAGTCAAAACGGAGTGCCAGGGACAATATTTATAGGCAAAATTCGGGCTGGAGGGCGGCTGCTGCCGCCTAAACCGGCGGCCGTTGCCGCCTAGGTCGGCGGCAGGAGCTGCCGTGACCGGCGGCCGGGGTCGCTTGGGCCGGCGGCCTCTTCCACTGTGTCCGGCAGCAGGCGCCGCGGTGGCTGTCTGGTTTGCTAATTCTTCGCTCCGGAGGCTTTTCCGGGAGTTCTGGACCTCTAAAAAATATTTCGGGACCAGTTCTGCGATCCTCGTAATTTTTCGGATGTTTCAAGTACCATATTGGCATACTTTCGGTGAACCTTCCGAATGACCTCCGATCCGGCCGGACTGTTTGCAGTCCGGGAAAACTGGCTCTTTGAGCCTCAAAATTTGGGTATTCACAAGTATATGCTTTTATTATTCTGCTGTTGTGATACTTGGCCACTTAAATTGAATTAATTCTAATTAATATTCCCTAAACGAGGAGCTTTATTTGGAATTTTCAAGCTGAAGCTAAGAAGCGGCTGCCAATTAACTCAGGTAAATAAACGAAACTCTGCCTATTTAATTTTCAACATTTCATGCATATTCTTCTTCTACTCCAATTCTGAATTAAACTGTTGCATAAATGCATTCACGTCATCAGTTTGGCAAATAAACTGCCTTAATTAAATATGATTAAGCTTAAATGCCCGGTTAATTAATAATCGTGGTATTAAAGCCTAAATCTGACAATATTTGGCTTAAAATATCTGGTCAATCAATGACTATGGTATGATTGCCTTTATTTCGAACAGTCTGGCTTAAGTCCAATTAATCAATAATTGTGGCTAAATAGCCTTAATTAAACACGTTTTTTTTGGCAATAAATTGCCTATATTGCAATTCAATTGATCACTTTTGGCAAACAAATTGCCTATAAGTAGATTAACCATTTTTAGTGACAAATCGCTTAAAATAAAGTCTTGGCAAAATGCCTTGAATTAATCAATCTTTTGGCTAAAAGCCTTAAATCACTCTTTTTGGCAAACAAATTGCCTAAATCAACTCATTTTGGCTAAAAGCCTTCAAATAATCAATTTTGGCGACAATCGCCTAAATCACATCAATTTTTGGCAACAAATTGCCTAAATCAATCCTTTTGGCTAAAAGCCTTAAATCAACACTTTTGGCAACAAGCGCCTAATCAAATCAATCAATTCTTTGGCAAAATGCCTAAACAAAATGCACGAAGCATACACACACTCATGCATTAAGCATACCCATTCAAAGCCCTTTTAAAAAGGCCTATCGAACTACGTCGAATTTGATCTTCCATTCAAACGGAAGTACGTAGGCACGTTCGGGATTTAACCCCGAGCGGCAAGTCGAAATCACTTAAACATTTCATCGGTCCAATTACATCATTTACCTTGCAAAGCATTCATTCTTAGGTTAGTTAATCAGCATGACATAGTCTCGGGATCCACCTCGGGTTCGTAGATTGTGCCTTAAACATTGGGATAATTAATCTAGTAATTAAGTTAATTAAAATCAGAGTCAATTTAGGGTTTTTTCCTAGTTTACCCTGAAATAATTAAACAAGGTGGCGACTCACACATTCACGTGCATTTCTGCCCTTAGTCATATGCATTTATATGTATATTTTTGGGGGAGGGGTTCACAACAGCCTCTTGGAATACAAAAAGGATTGGCATCCCGAGATCAGTGTAAGTCCTCCTTGACTGGCTGCCATTTCTCATATTCCCCACACGTAAAGGATTCGTGGGTGTGATACTTGCCACTTCGTGAACTTTGCTAGCTTGGCTAGGCTTCTTATATTTTGAGGTACCCGAGTCTTCTTTCAGTTGACCCATTTGGATTAAATCCTCTACCTTGGTTGCAGTAGCAATGAGCGACTGAAACGTTGGTAGGTACTGAGTTTGCAGTTGTTGTTGGTAGACAGGCAGCAGATTTTTGATGATTATGTCTACCTGTTCTTGTTCTGAAGGCCGATTGATCATTTGGGCGGCCTTGGCCCTCCACCTTGTAAGGAACGAGGAAAAGGGTTCGTTGCTCTTTTGTTTGGTGGTTTCCAGTTCTCTCCGAGTAACATCCACTTCTATATTATAGTGGTACTGCATGTTAAACGCATTGCAAATGTCTTCCCAAGTCTTCATTTTAGTCCGATCCAAGCTGACAAACCATCTCAAAGCAGCACCAGTCAGAGATTGTTGAAACAACTGAGCAAGGAGCTCGCTGTTCAAGCCAAACGGGTTGAGGGCACCCACATACATTTTCAGGTGCATTTTGGGACAAGTGGTTCAATCAAACTTTTCCATGTTAGGCATCTTGAACTTTGTCGGCAATCTTGCTTCAAGGAACAAGGACAAGGAGTCCATGTCCACCACTTCCTTATGTGTTTTAAGGGCAGTGATTGACCTTTCCAAGAGTTCTAGTTTTTCTTTCATTTTCTGAGCTTCCAGCTCAGCAGCAGTTCTGGAGGGCATGTCATCCAGGTTAAAGGCAGGGTTTGAGGACGTCGGTGTGTGAACCCCTCCCCCAAAAATAGGCATATAATGAATATGACTAAGGGCAGAAATGCACGTGAATGTGTGAGTCGCCACCTTGTTTAATTATTTTAGGGTAAACTAGGAAAAAACCCTAAGTTGACTCCAATTTTAATTAACCTAATTACTAGATTAATTATCCCAATGCTTAAGGCATAGTTTGCGAACCCGAGGTGGATCCCGAGACTATGTCATGCCGATTAACTAACCTAAGTGTGAATGCTTTGCAAGGTAATGATGCAATTGGACCAATAAAGTGTTTTGATGATTTCGACTTGCCGCTTGAGATCAAATCCCGAACGTGCCTACGTACTCTTGTTTGAATGAGAGATCAAAGCCGACGTAGTTCGATAGGCCTTTTTTAAAGGGCTTTGAATGGGTATACTTAATGCATGAGTGTGTGTATGCTTCGTGCATTTTATTCAGGCATTTTGCCAAAGAATTGATTGATTTGATTAGGCATTTGTTGCCAAAAGTGTTGATTTAAGGCTTTTAGCCAAAAAGATTGATTTAGGCAATTGGTTTGCCAAAAGTTGATGTGATTTAGGCAATTGGTTTGCCAAAAGTGATTATTTGAAGGCTTTTAGCCAAAATGGGTTGATTTAGGCAATTTGTTTGCCAAAAGTGTTGATTGGGCGATTGTCGCCAAAATTGATTGATTTAAGGCTTTTAGCCAAAAAATTGATTAATTCAAGGCTTTTTTCCAAAGCTTCGATTTAAGCAATTTGTCGCTAAGAATGGATAATCTTATTTATAGGCAATTTGTTTGCCAAAAAGTGATCAATTGAATTGCAATATAGGCAATTTATTGCCAAAAAAAACGTGGTTAATTAAGGCTATTTAGCCACAATTATTGATTAATTGGACTTAAGCCGGACTGTTCGAAATAAAGGTGATTATACCATAGTCATTAATTGACTAGATACTTTAGCCAATATTGTCGGATTTAGGCTTTAAGACCACGATTATTAATTAACCGGGCATTTAAGCTTAATCATATTTAATTGAGGCAGTTTATTTGCCAAATTGATGACGTGAATGCATTTATGCAGCAGTTTAATTCAGAATTGGAGTAGAAGAGAAATTATGCAAATTATTAAAATGGGCAGAGTTTCGTTTATTTACCTGAGTTAGTCATCGGCCACTTCTTAGCTCCAGGTTAAGCTCCTCGTTAGGGTATTTAATTACAGTTAATTTAACTTAAGTGACCAATTAACAAAGTAAGAAAGCAATAAAAGCTAAATGAAAAATGCAGAAAAAGCAGTAAATAGAACCGCAAGGAGTGTAGGGCAGAAGAGAACGTCCGTCAACACAGACTGAGTGAGTAAAAATGAATGAATCGGGGCTGTATCTATAGGAAAAAACAAGCCGGAGGGCGGTTCTGACCACCCTGGAGGGCGGTCAGAACCGCCGGCGAGGGCGGTCAGAACCGCCGTTGACGGCGGTCAGAACCACCGAAACCCTGTCCGCTCGCTAGTTTTTTTCGTTCCGGAGGCTTTTTCGGGAGTTCCGTACCTCCAAAAATTATTCCGGGAGTACCTCAGGGTCCCTCGCGATGTCCCGGACGTTTTAAGTGCCATATTGGCATACTTTCGATAAATTTCCAAAATGGCCTCCGGTCCAGCAGGACTGTTTGCGGTCCGGCCGGACTGTTTGCAGTCCAAGAAAACAGGCTTTTTTGAGCCTTAAAATTTTAGTATTCACAGTTGCCCCCCACCGGCAACCATAAAAATGATTTATGGGAGTCGGTGGTTGTCTGAAAAATAAATTTTGAAGGCGAAAATTGGACGCGTCGAAAAGACCCGCCTTTTAGCCTTTTTTCCTATAAATAGCCAAAATTCTCATTTTTCATTCATTATCAACTTTCCAACTCAAAGATCTCTCTCAAAATTCTCTCAATTTCCAAAGCTTCAAAGCTTCCTCCATGGTTTCCTTAAATCTTAGCGACGAGGATTTTCTGGAGTCTCTGGGGATTTCCCTTGACGAAGTCAATGTTATGGCGGACGCTGACACTCATGCCTCCTTAACTGGCATCTACGCCTAGGTAAGTTCCCTTTCACTTTTATTTTTTTTATTTATTTTTTCATTTTATTATTTTTTTTGGGCCTTAGGGGCCAAAATGTGAATTTTTGGGCCTTTTTGGCCAAATTGGGCATTTTTGGGCC
Source organism: Jatropha curcas (assembly GCF_041381405.1). NCBI lineage: Eukaryota > Viridiplantae > Streptophyta > Magnoliopsida > Malpighiales > Euphorbiaceae > Jatropha > Jatropha curcas. The sequence goes on along the minus strand of NC_143154.1, from coordinate 13,785,597 downwards.
TTTGGGGCCAAATTGAAAATTTTTGGGCCTTAGGGGCCAAAATGTGAACTTCTGGGCCTTTGTGGCCAAATTGGGCATTTTTGGGCCTTTGGGGCCAAATTGAGAATTTTTGGGCCTTTGTGGCCAAATTGGAAATTTTTGGGCCTTAGGGGCCAAAATGTGAAAAAATTTTTTTATGTTTCTGCACTTACTGTTTTATTAGCATGCATGCTAGGATAGAATTAAGAGATTACCCTTAGTAAGGAACCAAGGAATAATTCTTAGACTGCTTTACCTTTTAGGATCCACACATTAGATTGGACGTAGGCGAGACCTCTGCTGCTGAAATCCCGGTCGAGATACTCGACCACAATAACCCGGTCGGAGCCATTATCAGTCCATCTCATCTAGACTTTTTAAGACATCTTGAGATGGCTCGGCACAATCACAAGGACTTACTGGGCGCGTTGGCCGAGAGATGGTGGGACACCACCAATACTTTCCATTTCCCTTGGGGTGAGATGACGATGACCCCCATTGATTTTTCAGTGATCTCCGGGATTCCTTTTGGCATTCAGCCGATCAAGTTGTATAATGACTGGAGGACTGAGGTCTCTCCTGATCAGATGGTTAAGCTGATAAGGATCGACCTGCCCCGGATTGTCGGGCCAAGCTCTACTACTCCCGTTTTGAGCGTTTCCAGACGCTGGTTATCCCTCCAGGCCCCCGACATTTATGCTAGATACAGGCAGGGAGAGCTGACAGCTACTCAGGTGGCCAAATTCACTTTGTTGCTGCTGTTCGCTTCGACCTTCTGGTCCAACAGGAAGGAGAAGTTTAATCCTTCCATCTTAAAGAGTTTGGAAAATCTGGCCCATCTTGAGGAGTACGACTGGGGTGGCGCTATTCTGAGCCGCATGTATGATGACATGTGTGATCTGAGTCGGGGCCATTGTAAACTCAGCGGGACCTACTACTTTTGGGAGGTAATGTAAAGAACATTCCCCCTTTCTGTGTTTTTCTGTTTATTTATTGATTTTTCGTCACTGATTCTTGCTTCTGTTTTGCAGACTTTGGCATTTGAGTACTTTCCTTACACTCGCCCGAAGCTGATTAATGCTGATCTTGGATTAGGGCTGATACCTTTGGCTTGGAGGTTGTACCGAACAAAACTCCAAACTATTCGACGCAGAAAGTCGTTAAGGGACCTGCGGACCTTCTTCGATACTTGCACCGTGGAGCAGGTAATTGTCTTGTAATTTTTTTCTTTAAGTATGTGAAAATAAAAAGGATTTATTAACACATTTGCTTCTTTCATAGGTGGGGACGATGAATGCCCGTCTTCAAAGTTGGATTGAGGCTGACCCCCATTTCAAGCGATCAGAGGCCTTGTCTCGGCGAAGGGTTGTCTTGTCACATCCCGTCTTGAGATGCTATTATCTGGGTGAGAGAGTAGACTTTCAGATCAGAGGCTGCCGCTCCGTCCCTTATCCCCCTCCCGAGGACATGCGAGCGGGAAAGCAGATGACGCTTACCGACGCTCATATTGAGGGCTTCCCACATGTGGAGTTCATTCTGGGAGGAGATTATGATGAGTTCTGCAAGATGTTTCTGATGCAGCCTATCAGATCTCAGTTTGATGATTTTCAGGCACCTTCCCAGCCTCCTATCACACATTCTTCTCAGGCTTCAGGCTCCTCGACCAGGACTCCAAGGATTGATCCTTCTTCTTCCACTCCAGTTGAGGGCCCGTCTCAGGCTGGGCCTAGTCGCCCGTCAGGTCCTTCCAGGGCTCCCCAGGCCATCTCAGAAGCTACCGGGCCGCTTTCCAGGCCTGGCCAACCTACGTCTTCCATACAGCATTTCCTACTATACTTCTGACGGCACTCTAGCTTTTCGGGAGGTCTCCCTGGAGAATGTGGATCGCTTGGATCTTCCTCCCGAGGACATTAATGAGGTAAGGACTGATAAATCTCTCACAAAAAGGATTCATAAGAGATTTGATATTGACTTGTGTTTTTTGTATGATTTCCAGGTTCCTAACGGCTTGGTCAGTCAGATGATGGAGCTGATGCTTGGGATGCAACAAGAACTTTCTTCGTCCTGGACTCTGAGGGCCTTTGATGATCAGAGGAGGAGGAGGCCCCGTCGCTGATGCCATGGTTGCTAGGCTTTTCTGTTGTTGTCTGTACTTTTCTTTGCCTGTATTTTCTATACTGTACTTTATTTGTACCTGCATTTGGTTAGTACTAAACAACTAATATGTATGTATGTTTATTCACTTCAATTAAGAAAGAACAGAATTTCTCCTTTTAATTTTCAATTTCCAACTTTTTCCTTGATTTTTTTTTCTCATTTTTGAAGAAGAAAAATTATTTTGTGAAAATTTTTTTTAGGGAAATATTACTATTCCCCACATTTTAACCAAAAATGCTTGAGAAAATGCAGAAAAATCTTACGAAAATAGTAAGAAAAGCAGTAGGGCCAGCAGCAGGAGAAACCAACATCAAGGGTGGTTGCAACCGCCTCCAAGGGCGGGCGTGACCGCCTCGAACGGCGGGCATGACCGCCTCCGAGGGCGGTTGCAACCGCCTCCAAGGGCGGGCGTGATCGCCTCCGAGGGCGGTTGCAATCGCCTTCGAGCGCGCTTTTCTATAAAAAACCCCGTTTTTTCCAGACTCCCTCATTCTTTCTCGAAATTCGTGCCAAAAAAAAAGTTTTCAGCCAGTTTCTTCTCTTTTTCTCTTTTTTCTTCTTCTTTTTTTTTCAAAGATGAACCCTTTTTATAACCACAGCATGCACAGCTGGACTAAGAGTCTCTCCAAAGTCGAAAAAGATCAACTTAGGGAGGTACGGTCTTTCTCCTATCGTTACCCTCAGGGGAGTGGTAATTGACTGGGATTTTCTACGGGCCTGCATCAGACTTTGGGACCCGGAGGCCCACGTTTTTCGGTTTGGGGCCATGATGGAGGAGATGTGCCCTCTTTTTGAGGAATTCTGCGCTATTATAGGGTGCGATCCCAATGCCCCTTTAGTCAAGCACGAGGTCAAAATTGGGTATGTTCGGTCGTTTGAAAGCCTGTTTCAGTTCAGCCGGCCACAAGCTAGGGCCATGATTGTTGGTGACCAGAAAGCAATTCTGCTGCCCCTGATTGACGAATTTTCAGAGGTTCAATCAGACGACCCAGACCGTGTGAGGCTGAGAATGCGGGCCTTGGTTTTCTACTTATTAGCTGGTTTCTTGTTCAACAAGGACCCAGGCTTTGGGGATTTGCGACTCTGCCCCATGATTCGACAGATGGAGGATATGGGTTGCATCGGCGGCATTGTGCTGGTAGAGACTATCAGGAGCCTTGACAGAGATGCTTTAGGCTTCGATGACTGGACGGTCTCTCCGACTATTCTCCAGGTATTTCCCCTTTTCCTTTTTCTTATTTTTTCCTTCTTTCTTTATGTTCATTCCTTTGTAATAGAAAGGATCCATTACTCAGGTTTGGTTAAAGGACCACCTCCAAGTGGTTGCTGCTCCTACTCTCTTGCCCTATAGCCCTGCCCAGTACCGTACAAGGAGGATCTTGATCACACACCCGTCTACTGATGCATGGGCCTCATGGCTGATTGAGTTGGGTACAAACGAGGTACTGTGGTTCATTTCCTGGTATGACATCACCCGCTTTATCCAGTTTAGCTCCCGCCATACTTGGGTTTACCTTTTAGGCCTTACACACTTTACTTGGTACTGCGCTTTGCGTGTTTTGAGGCAGATGGGGATAGACCAGACTGTCCCAATTGTAGATGGCACTTCAGCTGATTCAGTCATCACTTCGGGTGTTACCCGAGCCGTCCTTAGGGCTTGGGTTAGAGACCATCACATGGTTAGGCCTTCACCTAATCCTGCCGATGTTCAGACTTCTCTTGAGTATCGGACTTGGTTCATTGCCATTGTCTGGCCGGTTGAAAGGCCAAGGAGGAACGCACTGCTGAGTGTACTTGAAGGTTGGGCTCAGGCTGACGCTGATACTGAGATTGGGACTGATGAGGAGATTGTGTTGGCTCCTCGGACAAGCGAGGTTGGAGAGAGTTCAGCGGCTAGGGATGACTCGGAGGATGTTGCCTCACGGAGGCGACGGGACACCTAGACTCTTATAGGCTTTTGGACTTTTGTTGTTTTTCCCTTATTTTGACTTTTTTGACTTTTTATTTGGGACTTTGACTTTGGATTTTGGATTTTGTTCTTTGGCTTTGGATGTATGCTTTGTTTTTTTTTTTTGGACTTGGACTTAGACTTCATTATTTATTTATTTTTCTTGGATTCTTTTGCTTTCTGCTTGACTTCGGACTGTTTGACTTTATTGCTTTAATTGGGAATGTCATTTGACTTTTAAGCTTTCCAAGCATTTTCCAAATTTATTTATTCAAGCTCTAATTTTTGCCTAAGGCACCCTTTCAGGTTTTCAGCTTAGCGAGTTACCCATTTTTGCCTAAGGCGCCCTTTCGGGTTTTTAGCTTAGCGGGCCCTGACTTTTGCGTAAGCCGCCCTTTTCGGGATTTCAACTTAGCGGGTTTTTTTTCACTTTTTTTTCTTTTCTTTCCTCTTTTGTTTTTTGGCAAAGAAGAATGAATGATGAAATGATTTTTTCATTAATGTTTAGACCGCGCCCAAAGAGGGTTGCCTACATATCTCCGATACATAATTTCTTTTTTTTTTCCGAGGAGAATCAGGTCTAATGTAGCTCTTTTTTTACATCATGCAATGATTATAATTACACATAATATCTTTTTAACTGATCTAAATTACATGGATTCGTGAACTCCAAACCATCTAAATCAGTCAAAATGACGGCTCCGCCAGACAGTATTTTCTTTAGAATGTAGGGCCCAACCCAATGAGGACGAAACTTCCCATGTGGGTCTATGACTGGTTGTCTAATTTCCTTCAAGACCAAACAACCTTCTTCCAATTTTCGGTCTTTGACCTTCTTATTAAAATGTCGTGCCATTCTTCTTTTGTAAACTTGAGTTTGGTGGATTGCTTGTAATCTTTTCTCATCAACACCCAAGAGTTGGAGGTGGTAATTCTGGGCCCAATCCACTTCGTTGATTTGGCTTTCCTGGATGATCCTTGCCGACTGAACTTCCAGTTCAACAGGCAGCACTGCCTCCATACCATATACTAAGGAATACGGGGTTGCCCCAGTAGGTGTTCTGATTGAAGTCCTGTATCCCCATAAGGCATTTGGTAATTGTTCGTGCCAAGCTTTATGCTTTTGAACTGTCTTTTGTAAAATGACCTTTATAGCCTTATTTGCAGCCTCCACAGTCCTGTGAATCTCAAATTTTGAGGCTCAAAAAAGCCTGTTTTCTCGGACTGCAGACAGTTCGGCTGCAGACAGTCCGGCCAGATCGGATGCCATTTTAGAAGTTCACCGAAAGTATGCCAATATGGTACTTAAAACGTCTGGGACGTCGCGAGGATAACGGAACTGGTCCCGGAATATTTTTTGGAGGTCCGGAACTCCCGAAAAAGCCTCCGGAGAGAAAAAATCAGCAGAACCGCCGGCCCAGCCACCGAGGTCCGGCGGCCCGGCCGTCGGAGCGGGCCGCCGAAACCCGGCGGCCCGGCCTCCGGAGCGGGCCGCCGGAGCAGGCCACCGAAACAGTCCGATTTTGCCTATAAAAGCAGCCCCGGGCCTTCTGTTTTCCTCACTCAGTCTGTGTTGACGGACGCTCCTTCTCCCTTACGCTCCTTGCGATTCTTTACTGCTTTTCTGCATTTTTTTAGTTAGCTTTATTGCTTTCTTGCTGTGCTATTTGGTCATTAAAATCAAATTAATTAATATTCCCTTAACGAGGAGCTTAACCTGGAGTTAAGAAGCGGTCGACGATTAAATCAGGTACATGAACTAAACTCTGCCTATTTAATTTTAGCACTTCATGCATATTTCTCTTCTACTCCTAATAACTCTACAACTGCATAAACACATTCATGTCATCAATTAGGCAAATAAACTGCTTCAATCAACTATGATTAAGCTTAAATACCCGGTTAATTAATAATCGTGGTATCAATGCTAAATCCGACAATATTGGCTAAAAAGCCTAGTTAATTAATAACTACGGTTTAATTGCCTTTATTTCAAACAGTCCGGCTTAAGTCCAATTAATTAATAATTGTGGCCAAAAAGCCTTAATCAATCACGTTTTGGCAACAAATTGCCTACAATTAAATCAACCACATTTTGGCAAGAAATTGCCCACGGTTCAATCAATTTTTGGCAAACAAATTGCCTATAAATTAGATTAACCACTTTTTAGCGATAAATCGCTTAAATCAGAAGCTTTGGCAAAATGCCTTAGAATTAATCAATCTTTTGGCTAAAAGCCTTCAATCATTTTGGCGACAATCGCCTAAATCACATCAACTTTTGGCAAAAATTGCCTAAATCAACACTTTTGGCTAGAAGCCTTCAAATCTACACATTTTTGGCTAAAGGCCTTTAAATAAACCAATCTTTTGGCAAACAAATTGCCTAAATCACAAAACTCTTTGGCTAAAAGCCTTAATCCATTTTTGGCAACAATAAGCTCAATCAAACACTTCCTTTTGGCAACAATAAGCCCAATCAAACACCTCCTTTTGGCAACAAACGCCTCAACAAATCAATCAATTTTGAGGCAAAATGCCTAAACAAAATGCACGAAGCATACACACACCCATGCATAAAGCATACCCATTCAAAGCCCTTTTAAAAAGGCCCATCGAACTACGTTGACTTTGATCTTCCATTCAAACGGAAGTACGTAGGCACGTTTGGGATTTAACCCCGAGCGGCAAGTCGAAATCACATAAACATTTTCATTGGTTCAATTATTTCATTCACCCTACAAAAGCATTCATTCATTGGTTAGTTCATCAGCATGACATAGTCTCGGGACCCACCTCGGGTTTGTAGACCATGCCTTAACATTGGGGTAATTAATCTAGCATTTAGGTTAATTAAAAATTGGAGTCACTTAGGGTTTTTTCCTAGTTTACCCTAAAATAATTAAACAAGGTGGCGACTCACACACTCACCTGCATTTCTGCCCTTAGTCACATGCATCCATATGCCCATGATGTTTGGGGTAGGGGTTATACCATAGCTATTGATTAACTAGGTATTTTAAGCCAAAAGATTAATTTCGAAATAAAGGCGATTATACCATAGCTATTGATTAACTAGGTATTTTAAGCCAATATTGTCGGATTTAGGCCTTTAATACCACGATTATTTATTAACCGGGCATTTGGCCTAAACTTATTTATTTGAGGCAGTTTATTTGCCTAAAGATGTCATGAATGCATTTATGCAGTTGCAGAATTATTAGGAGTAGAAGAAAAGAATGTATGGAATGCTAAAATTAAATAGGCAGAGTTTAGTTCATATACTTGATTTAATCGACGGTCACTTCTTAACTCCAGGTTAAGCTCCTCGTTAAGGGAATATTAATTAATTTAATTTTAAATTACCAAATAACAAGGCAAGAAAATAATAAAGCTAAATAAAAATGCAGAAAAGCAATAAAGAATCGCAAGGAGCGTAAGGGAGAAGGAGCGTCCGTCAACACAAACTGAGTGAGGAAAACAGAAGGCCCGGGCCACTATTTATAGGCGAAAATCGGACTGTTTCGGCGGCCTTGGCCGCCGGGTCTGGTGGCTATGCTACTTTTCTGTTCCGGAGGCTTTTCCAAGAGCTCCGGACCTCCGAAAAAAATTTCGAGACCAGTTTCGCGATCCTCGCGACGTCCCGGACGTTTCAAGTACCATATTGGCATACTTTTGGTGAACTTCCAAAATGGCCTTTGGTCCGGTCGGACTGCTTGCGGTCCGGGAAAATTGGCTCTTTGAGCCTCAAAATTTGAGTATTCACACAAGCCGGGAAGAAATCCCGCGAAGAAATCAAGTCAGAAATGAATTCTGCATCAACATCAAGTCGGGAAGGAATCCCGCAAAGACATCCAATCGGGAAGGAATCCCGCAAAGACATCAAGCCAGGAAGAAATCCCGCAAAGAAATCAAGTCAGAAATGAATTCTGCATCAACATCAAGTCGGGTAGGAATCCCGCAAAGACATCAAGCCGGGAAGGAATCCCGCAAAGACATCAAGCCGGGAAGGAATCCCGCGAAGAAATCAAATCAGAAATGAATTCTGTATTAATATCAAGTCGGGAAGGAATCCCGAAGAAATCAAATCGGAAATGAATCCCATAATCAGCATTAAGGCGAAATTGAATTTTGCCCCAACAGTAAGTCGGAAATAAATTCCGCACCAGGACGGAAAGGAATTCCGCACTAACATCAAGTCGGAGATGAATTCCGCACCAGCCGAGCACGAAGTTCGCATCCGGAAGGAACTACGAAAGACCTGATTCTCCCCATCCCCCGAAGAGTTCTTGGAGATACGTAGGCAACCGCAAAGGCACGGTCACAAACATAAGTTTGCATCATAAAAAGCATTTTCTCTTTGCCAATATAAAAAATAAAAAAAAATAAAAAAAAAGAGAAGAAAAGAAAAATAAAAAGCTGGAGTTGAAAACCCGAAAGGGCGGCTTCAGGCAAGAATTGAGCCCGCTAGGCTGAAAACCCGAAAGGGCGGTCTAGGCAAAAGTTAGGACAAAGAGCCTGCTAGAGTCGAAAACCCGAAAGGGCGGCTACTAGGCAAAAGTTAAGGCAAAAAAAAAAAAAAAAAAAAAAAAGAAAGAGTGCTTTCGTGAATTCTTTTAGAGAGTCCATTTTTGTAGGATAAACAGCAAAGTATGTCCTTAAAAAAAAAAATCCCTTTCAAAGGTCTCCTTGGGAGTATATAAATCATTTTTTCCAGGAATCACTGAGTTCCTTCGAGTCAAAATTCACTACAAGAAAAATTTGAGTCTCTAAATCGAGTCTCCAATGAGCCTCCAAAATCGAGTCTCCACCACCAGTGGTCATTCCACAAAGAGTCACAAAAATCGAGTCATTCTCAAAAGTCCGTTTTGAAAGCGTCACTCTTTGAGTCATTCCTCGAAAAAAAAGAGAGAGAGGAAAATGTCAATTCAATTCCCGGGATTTCCAAAAGACCCTGAAAAATGTCAAACATAATCATTGAGAGGTAATTCTTTAATACCTCATCTCCACTCCGGCCATCGTTTCTTCGATCCTTTCAGACGAGCGATGTCATCCACATTGTTCGTTTCTTCGAGTCATATAAGTGGCTTTGTTCTCTTTGATTCCTCAATCGATTGGACAAGTACAACACCAATGTTGTGAAGTATTCCATGGTCAGCACCATTCTGGGGGCAAGAAGTGATAAGAACCTTCACCATTCTCCCATCACAGAAGTAATCACAGAATTTTTAGTCTTTCATTAAGAAGAAATTCTATTTCGGCTAATAAGGGCATCAATTCTCTCAAGCAGGGGGCAAAATCCTCCAAGTCGGATTCAGGGGCAAGTGTTATAAAAAAAAACATACACAACCCAGGGTGGAACCCAACCATCGTCAACCCCTTTTACACAAACCCAGGGTAGAACCCAGTTAATGGTTAACCTTTTTCTACATAAAACCTAGGGTGAAACCCTGACCAATAACCAACCGTTTTTCATCCAAAACCAAGCCATTTGATCATTTCGACTTTAGGTGGACCCTTGGTTCTCAAAGAAAAAAAACAAAAATAAAACAAATCTCTTTTCAAGTCCTCATCAAGAGGCAAAATCTCTTTTCAAGTCCTTATTAAGAGGCAAAATCTCTTTTCAAGTCCTCTAAGAGGCAAAATCTCTTTTCAAGCCCTCATTAAGAGGCAAAACATCTTTTCAAGCCCTCATTAAGAGGCAAAACATCTTCTCAAGTCCTCTAAGAGGCAAAATCTCTTTTCAAGTCCTCTAAGAGGTAAAATCACTTTTCAAGCCCTCATTAAGAGGTAAAATCACTTTCAAGTCCTCATTAAGAGGCAAAATCTCTTTTCAAGCCCTCATTAAGAGGCAAAAAGCATCTTTAAGTTGCAAACATAAATCCATGCATTTGATCATTTCATTTCAAAAAAAAAAAAAAAAAAACCCATGGCGGGGTTTCCTGCTCTGCCTATCCTCAAAATTTGCTCCTTCAGACGGCCACTGGCTCTCATAAATCATTTTTATGATAGCTAGTGGGGGGCAACTGTGAATAATCAAATTTTGAGGCTCAGAAAAGCCTGTTTTCTCGGACTGCAAACAGTCCGGCCGGACCGAACGCCATTTTGGAAGTTCACCGAAAGTATGCCAATATGGTACTTAAAACGTCCGGGACGTCGCGAGGATCACGGAACTGGTCCCGGAATATTTTTTGGAGGTCCGGAACTCCCGGAAAAGCCTCCGGAGCGAAACAATAGTAGAACCACCGGCCTAGCCACCGAGGTCCGACGGCCCGGCCGCCGGAGCGGGCCGCCGAACCCGGCGTCAGGCCGTCGAAACAGTCCAATTTTGCCTATAAAAGCAGCCCCGGGCCTTTTGTTTTCCTCACTCAGTCTGTGTTGACGGACGCTCCTTCTCCCGTACGCCCTTGCGATTCTTTACTGCTTTTCTGCATTTTTTTAGTTAGCTTTATTGCTTTCTTGCTGTGCTATTTGGTCATTAAAATCAAATTAATTAATATTCCCTTAACGAGGAGCTTAACCTGGAGTTAAGAAGCAGTCGACGATTAAATCAGGTACATGAACTAAACTCTGCCTATTTAATTTTAGCACTTCATGCATATTTCTCTTTTACTCCTAATAACTCTACAACTGCATAAACACATTTATGTCATCAATTAGGCAAATAAACTGCCTCAATCAAATATGATTAAGCTTAAATACCCGGTTAATTAATAATCGTGGTATTAATGCTAAATCCGACAATATTGGCTAAAAAGCCTAGTTAATTAATAACTACGGTTTAATTGCCTTTATTTCGAACAGTCCGGCTTAAGTCCAGTTAATCAATAATTGTGGCCAAAAAGCCTTAACATTGGGATAATTAATCTAGCATTTAGGTTAATTAAAAATTGGAGTCACTTAGGGTTTTTTCCTAGTTTACCCTAAAATAATTAAACAAGGTGGCGACTCACACACTCACGTGCATTTCTGCCCTTAGTCACATGCATCCATATGCCCATGATGTTTGGGGTAGGGGTTCACAAGTCCCATTTGTTTGTGGCCGATAGGGTGAAGACTTGTGATGCTAAATCTTCTTTTGCTTCAGCAGGTCAGAAAATTCACTTTGAAAGTGGGACCGTTATCAGTAATGATCTCGAATGGTGTTCCGTATCAACAAAGGATGTTAGTACGAACGAACTGTGCTGCCTTCTTGGCATTCAAGACTGAATAGGAGGCTGCCTCAATCCACTTAGTGAAATAATCAACAGCGACCAGTATAAATTGATGACCATTGGAAGCCTTTGGGTGGATTTTTCCGATCACGTTTATGCCCCAAGTTGCGAAAGGCCATGGTGAAGCAATGCGATTCAAATTGACCGGAGGCTGTCTTTGCAGCTTAGCAAAAATTTGACACTCATGGCACTTCTGCACGTGCCTCACGCAATCTGCATTCACGGTCGACCAGTAATAACCCAGGTTCACGATTTTCCGAGCCAAGGCTATCCCGTGCATGTGTGGACCAGACTCCCCATTATGTAAGGAATCCATGATGGTTTGAGCTTCTCCCTCATCAACGCACCTTAGGTGCAGGCCATTCCAGCTTCTTTTATACAGAACTCCCCTAGTAAGGAAATATCCGGATGCTAACTGTCTCAATGTCCATTGATCAGTCTTGGCGGATCCCTCCGGTTAGGCTTCATTCTGAAGATAATTTTGTATATCCCAATACCAGGGCTTGTCATCCACCAAATTCATGATATGTGCTGGCTGTTTCTGTAGCCGAACTGTCAGAGGTCGAATGACTTGGTCTCCCCCTACATTAACCATAGAGGCCAAAGTAGCCAGAGTGTCAGCAAACTGATTTTTGGTTCACGGCAAGTAGTGGAAGGATAAATCCTCAAATTGCTGAGCCAATTCGTCCAAGTGTTGTAGGTAAGGAACCAAACGCTCTTCCTTAATTTTCCATTTTCTCAAAGCTTGGGAGACTATTAAATTGGAATCCCCGAAAACCTTGAGGACCTTTATTTCCTTTTCCAGGGCTACTTCTAACCCCTTTATGCAAGCTTCATACTCGACTTCATTGTTGGTGCAGTCGAAATCTAATTTGACTGCAATTGGGACCTATTCTCCACAAGGAGTTTTGAATACGACTCCAACCCCATTTCCATGGTAGTTTGAAGCTCCATCGAAGTACATTTCCCAGACTTCACTGTCCAAGCTCAACAAGACTTCACTGTCTTTGACCGGTAATTCTGCTAATTGATCAGCCAAGGCTCCACCTTTCACTGCCTTCCGTTGTACAAATTTTAAATCATAGGCTGCGAGCACCAACACCCACTTAGCCATCTTACTGTCAAGAGTCGGCCTCTCCATAAGGAATTTCAAGGGGTTCAATTCAGAAATAACGTATGTGGTGTAGGACGACAGGTAGTGCTGCAGCTTTGTACAAGCCCAAATTAGAGCCAGACACAACTTCTCTATCTTATTGTATTTTAGCTTGTAGTCTAGCATCCTTTTGCTGAGGTAATACACGACATTTTCTACCCTTGTATCTTCTGCTTGTTGAGCTAGCATTGCACCCTGTTTTCCCCCCGGAGAAAATCAATGTTTGTTTGTTTTTTGGAAAAAGGTGATAAAAAAAAAAACTTTTTGGATATGCGATGCCGATAAATCGGTCTTATAAATTATTTTTAGTCGCCACCCATTATTTCGGCAATGGGACCGTTTCCAATTTTAATTTATAAAATGACTCCATTCTAAACCCATTTTTATTTAAGGTTGATTATTTAAAAAAAGACTGGTCAGGCGAACCAATGAGGTTCTAGGTAAGGGAATTGGGTACGTCGGCCCATTGGAAGCCGACGCCTGAAAAAAACCGGCCTCTTTTAACCTACAATTTCTAATTTGATTTTATTTTAGAAAAGCTAATTATTTAAACCCAACCCGAATAAATCGAACCGAGTTCCTAAGTGGAAAATTAATCAACCGTCCCAAATAGGTCCATTCATTGCATTCATCACAAATAAATCATATCATCCATCATTCATCCATAATGCGTATCAAATAAAATAAAAGACCCGCTCTTGCCTTATGGTTAAAGGCGGGCCACAAACCGATTGTAATAATATGTAATTAATGATAAACAATGAACAAACAAATTCTAAAAATCCCATGATCATCAATGATTAATTGGTTTAGTTTGATTAAGACTCAGTTTACCCCTGATTGTCTATTTCTCGGATTGAGCTTGAAAATTTATTTAACTAAATGAAACTAAGCAAAATAATAGAAATAAACTGGAACTGGGAGGCAGTCGCGTCACGCGGGTGTTCTATGGAAGAACAGTCGCGTGGCGCAACTATTGCCTTTATTCTGGATTTAAGAACAGTCGCGTCACGCAGGTATCCTATGAAGAACAGCCGCGTGACGCAACTATTAGCTACGCGACGACACTGTTCGTGACATTATTAAAATCTTTAGGTATATGGGTTATTTATTTAAAGCAAAATATTAGATACAGATATAGAAACAAACATGAAAAATGAGTCGTAAACAGCTGCGTCACGCAAGTGATCTAATCCAGGTCAGGGGCTTTTGGACATGAACAGTCGCGTCACGCAGGTAGTAGCTGCGTGACGCGGCTGCTCTGGTCCGCAACTACCTTTCAAACTAGTTCTTTTTACGTTTCTTTTTGGTCCAAAGTGGTTAGAACAAACCCAGAAAAGTTCAATAATGGGTAAACTTACGTTTTGTCAATGGTAAACCAATTAATCAATACAAAAATGAGATTTTTAAGAAATAAAATGCTAGAAATAAATAAAAATAGAAAGGATAGAGTTAGAATCGTTACCTAACCCTCAGATTTGAGGATTGCATATGCTGAGATTAACCCAGAAGTGGTTTTTCACAATTCCAGAAGCGCAATCACCAAGTTCTTTTGCAAAAATGAAATTATCTTTCTCTTTTTTTCCTCTTTTTCTTATCTTTTTGCTATTATCTTTCTTTAATCTTAAATCTAAATATCTATGACTTGATCTACCCCAAGTTTACTCAATGGAGTTCTTGAGAAAGAGCTCTAGTCGTCTTTTTAGATGTCTAAACTTTGAAGATTATGTTTTCTTAGAGGAAAAATGAGAGCAAACTGAAAATGCCAAAGTCTAAAAAAAGGTCCCGTTTTTGCTGTGTAATGTAGTATTTATATGGATAGGGCAACAGGGCAGTCGCGTCACGCAGGTATAAGCTGCGTGACGCACCCGTAAGCCTGCGTGGCGCGACTTACTTTCCGTACAGTTGCCGCGTATCCATACAAACAGTGCAGGCCACTGCACGGGCGCGCGCCAAAGGTGTCAGACCCGTTAGAGCTGCGTGACGCAGCTAGAAGTGCCGTCACGCAGGTAGTAGCTGCGTGACGCAGCCCTAACGTGGGTCAGGCTCCTTTGGGCGGTTTGGTTCAATTTTTGATTCAGGCACTTCTGGTTTATTGTGAAACCTTATCCTTTGTCCTCATATCATCATTGGGTTAGGTGGAGGCATAAAACCACGCGTCAACAGTTTGCCCCCCCACTTTATCATTAATTGTATAAACGATTAATGTTAAAGTGGTCCATTGACGCACCTTCAATCTGGTAATCATCCTCGAAGCTCGGTTTGGTCGGTTCGAAAGATGTTGGATTGACTTGATCATCTGGCCACCTACTCAGCTCGGTTTGATCGGCTTTTGTCGGCTCCAGTCGGATTTGTGAACAACTCCAAAGCTCGGTTTGATCGGCTATGAAGACACCTCCGAGGCTCGGTTTGATCGGCCTAAAGGATTTGAATTGATCCTCTGGTCACCTCCTTAGCTCGGTTTGATCGGCTTTGTTGGCTCCAGTCAATATGTGAATGACTTCAAAGCTCGGTTTGATCGGCTTGGAAGACACCTTCGAGGCTCGGTTTGGTCGGCCTGAAGGATTTGAATATCTAATCACCTTCTCGGCTCGGTTTGATCGGCTTTGTCGGCTTCCATTGAATCTGTGGAGAAACATCCTCGAGACTCGGTTTGATTGGTCACGAAAGATATTAATTTGATGACAAAGTCTTCAAACCTCGGTTTGATCAGCTTGAAGGACTTTGATCTGGCCACCTACTCAGCACGGTTTGATCGGCTTTGTCGGCTCCAGTCGGATCAGAAAAGGCATCCTCGAGGCTCGGTTTGATCGGCCCGAAAGACGTCGGTTTTGTCCTCGTCAACTTCGCAACTCAACATCATTGACTGGGAAAGAGATTTCAAACAGCTTCACAATACATCATCACTGTTTTGAAATTGTTCTGACTAGCTTCGTAATACACCATCACTAATCAGTAAGACCTATCGGCTTCGGAAAAACCATCACCGGTTGGCCTGAAAAATTGATCACAAGAGAAAGAGCAATATCCGTGTACAAACAGACCTTGCCTTTTATTAGAAAGATTTTGGGACATCACATGTCCCCATGCATTAATCATGAATTGTATAATTTGATTGTCTTTGCAAAAATTTTAGCAAAAAAATCGTAGTAAAAATTTAGGCTGAAATTTCCATACATACCTTTTTGATGTAGTGGTTGGAAAAGAACTTACTTGAAGGTAATCCGGGTGATTTGATGTTTCTGCCCCCTGTGCGGTGAGTAGATGAAAATTGATGAAATGTACGAGCCGCATACCAACGTCCAATTGCTTGAATGGGCCAATACGGGCTCTAAATGGGCCAAACGGGCTCTAAATGGGCCAAACGGGCCCTGCGGGCTTGATAAAAGATGATGGGCCCGTTCTTTGGGCTCGGAGAAGTGAGCTTGGGCCCAGCTACTTACTATAAGTAACTTTCTTCGTAACCAATTCATTTTCACTTATCACAAACCCTAAGCAATTGAGAATCCTCTGAACTTTTCAACCAAACAAAATGTCTCAGCTTCCAGAAATTCCCGCTTCTGCTTACACTCCTGGGATGGAGATTCTTGGGGCACTACCTGATATTCCGACGTTTGAGGGTGAGGCAGTGCCGGTGAGCCGGAATCCATTGACCCCTGGGACACGGCCGTTGCAGCTTCTGCCGTTGCCAGGTACGGAGTTCCCAGTCCGATATGAGACGAGCCGGATGCGTGGCTTTCAGTCCGAGGTTAGTAGTAAAAACAAATTCCTTTTTTTTTTTACCGCTTTTGATCTGTAATTGTAGTAATAGAACTGTTCATTTGAGTTTATGCCTGCGTCGACAGTCGCGTCACGCAGGTAGGAGTTGCGTGGCGCGGCTGTTCTTCCATGAACAGTTGCGTGACGCAGCTGTTCTTGTGTGAACAGTCGCGTGACGCAACTGTTCGAGGCGCCAGAAACCCTAGCTTGCTTTGAACCTTAGAATCGACCCTTTTTATTGTATTAGAACTGGATTTGTTGAGATTGGATTGTTGGTAGCTCTAGGCGACTTGATTTTGCCCTGAAAATTGCATGAAAACAACACAAACATAGTGAAATTAGGTTGAAATTGAACTACTGCGTACCTTCGACAGTTGCGTCACGCAGCTGTTCTTTGGAAGAACAGTTGCGTGATGCGTCTGTTCGTTGATGAATGAGTTCCTTGAACAGTCGCGTAACGCGGCTAGAGAGATGCGTGGCGCGTCTTCGTGGTTGCGTGACGCATCTGTTCTTGGGGCCATGTATTTCGAACAGTTGCGTGGCGCAGCTGTAGGGTGGCGTGACGCGAGTGATGAGATGCGCTACGCAGCTATGCTTCTGATCGCGCGACTTGGGTAAAGCTGCGTGGCGCGACTCCGTAGACGCGCGACGCGACTAGGAGTCACGTGACGCAGCTATGGTGAAACTCGAGTTTTTGTTCCTCCTGTCATAGAAGAAAATGAACAATTATTAGTCTTACATTTATTGAAATTGAAATTTACTTACAGGTTAATCTGGGCAAGGCCCGTTCAGGCGGATCGGCTACTGATGCTTCTGCCTTTTGGGACCTGCTGGACCCTCCTATGTGAGCTCGGGTTGTCGCTGCAGGTTTCGGGGACTATGCCGCCGGATTGCGCCGCACACAGCCTCGTTTCCCGCCCGCTATGCGATATGCATTGATGGAGCGGTGGAACGACTGCACGCACACTTTCGTGTTCGGGTTCGGAGAGATGACCCTCACTCCCGTGGATTACGCTGCCATTACCGGCTTACGCTTCACTGGCCCGGTTCCCCCGCTAGATGCTCGGTACCAGACGGCTGCTATCGGAGCCCAACTTTTCCGTTCCCTCCTCGGTGTCACAACGCAAACCCGATACACCGTACATGGGTGCATGTCTTATGAGACGGTCTATCGGTTCTGGGCCGAGAGGATCAGGACTCTGTTGGAGGCTTGGCGAGAGTTGCCAGAGGATGTCCGACCTGCTGCTCCTGCGTATACTCGGGAGGAGAGGGACCAGGCTGCTCGGTCCTTCTTGTTCTACATCATTTCGTCCCAGCTACTATGTACCTCCCAGAATAAGGGAGACCCGACGGTGCTAGCATGTCTTCGGGATTTGAGCCACGTCGGATCCTTCGACTGGGCCACACTCGGTTTGGCTCATCTCTATCATGGTCTGGATGTCTGGACCCGTGGTAGCGGTGAGTCGAACTGGCTGTTCATCCGGCCTCTGGAGGTAACATTCCTTCACTATTCAACTTTTTATTCGTCATTCTCTACTGTTCAACTAGCTGATATTACTTCTATTTCTGTTGCAGGTATGGTCTTATGAGTACTGTATCTATCCGGGTGGTCCGAGTGGTGACTCTCCCGTCGAGTCTAGGAGGATTCCTCGCTATCTGGCCCACTGCCATCACACTTACGCCAGTGGCGAGGATCCAGAGTACTGGCGGAGCTTCCTTAACGATCGGGAGTTGTCCGATGTGAGTACAGAAAGAATCTCTGAACCTGTAGCTTGTCTCACTCTTTATTCTGACACACTACTAATGCTGATTTCTTATCATTTTTTGTAGCTATCTTTAGAGCCATGGGACTGCGAGGCCTGGAGGACCTATCCGGGCCGGGAGGTGGCTGAGTTGCATACCTGGTCGAGGCTGCTGCTGCGAGGATACTGGGCTGACCGATACTTCCTTGGAGAGCGGGTTTTTGACACTCTGATAGCTCCAGCACGACAGAGAGTGCCTCATGCCCCTCCCCGGCATATGTGTCTGTTGGAGGGTTTGACCCGAGAGGACCTGGAGGTAGAGTATGGAGGCTTCTCGGCGAACGATTTCCTGTCCGCCGGTGATTTTCCTACTTATTTTGCCTCTCAGATACAAGCTCGACTTCCCGAGGTTCTCGAGTATATTCAGGTAACCCATCTGACCTTCAACCTCATTTACTGTTACTACTCTTCCTCTTTGTTTCAACTTACTGATGGTATTACTTTCTTCATAACTGAATGCAGGAGCGGAAGACGCACAAGACCGCAGCTTACTACCGGGCTGAGGCAGCGACTAAGGCTGGTGGCGCGGCGACTTCGGCCGGACCAGCCGGTGTAGTACTAGGCGATGTTCCGTTTCCGCCAGGTATGGAGGTGGTGTTGGATCCCGGCCTTGGTTTGGGATCTGGCATCATTATTCCTACTGATCTTCGGCAGGCTCCTCCTCCGGTACAGCTGGACCCTGAGCACACCACACATGTAAGTTACAAACCGAATTTACAAAGTTAAAAGCACTTTACCTGAGTAATCTTTTAATAGTTTTTTTGTTTGCAAGTGCCGGCCCAGAGATACCAGGAGATCTGCCAGCGGTTCGGCTTTGCCCGATCCTACATCGGCCGGCTCTACTCCGAGCGACATGAGCTGGTATGCATTTTACACATTTTTGCCTTTTTGCTTTTCATTATTTTGATGGTCTTTCTTGCACATGCTTGTCTTTGCAGGAGCTAGAGAACGGGAGGCTACGGAGGCATCAGTCCCGTCAGTCCAGTGCCGTGAGCCGGCTTCAGGCGGAGGTGGAGCGGCTTCGGACGAGGCTAGAGGTTGAGGGCATCCCGCTCGACTCTTCTGATGAGGATGAGGGTGGTTCTTCTTCCGACGACGGACCATCATTGCCACCTCCTCCGACTGTCGCTGGTCCTAGCCGTAGGCGGCGGTAGTCTTGTTGCATGACTCCTCCGTTTTTTGAACATTTTAAACATTTTGAACTTTTTATTGATTTTCTATTTGTTTTTTTTTTTTTTGTGATTGTACAGCTATATCAACATCTTATGATATTATTTACACTTTTACAACACTTGGTTTTTATCACTTTATGTGTGTTTATATTTTGTAACTATGAAGCCTTGTTCCTGTAAAAACAAAACACGAACACAACACCAAATACAAAATAGCGATGTACCATTTATTCATAAGAATGGTTCACC